>NC_051180.1:79845956-79955956 GCF_013339695.2 Rhipicephalus sanguineus
GAAAAGAGCGCAATCGAGGAAGGGAACGGGAGGCCCCAGCCAACCGAGCGAGCCGAAGCCAAAGACAAAGCGAGAGCCGATTCGGTGAAGGCCCATGGCGCATCGCGGGCCACCGCCGCTGGCGATAGCCTGCTACGAGCCGGCCCCTGGGGTCTCGTGGGAGGCATCGGAACGGGAAAATTGGAAGCTCGCCGCCTCCCGGGCCTCGGACACCTGCCACCTGAAGACGGCTATTTTGGCCCGAGCTCCGCTCTCGGCGCGGCGAGCTTCGATCCCCGGTCGCTGAACCAAGCTCTGGACTCGGTAGAGGAAAGAAAATACGTGAAAGGCTAAGGCTCGTGCGTGAGGAGTTTTCCTCGAACTACATACAGTCGCAGCAGTTGCTGATTCCGTGTGCTGTGCGACTGCCCTTCCTCGCAACGAGAAAGAGTTGATAGGCATTCTTCGCGTGGTGGAGGCTCGTTACCATCCGGTTCAGCGAGGTCGCATTAAGAGTAAGAGGCGAGTAAGGAAATTAGAGACAACTCGATCATGCAACTCAGACTGAATCAAGACAATGTGCAATATATATATATATATATATATATATATATATATATATATATATATATATATATATATATATATATATATATATATATATATACACACGCACACACAACTGAGCAACTTACATCGAATGAAGGCAATGGTCCTGTTCTAACAGGGGGCAGCCAACATAGCCGAAATTAGCCATCATTTAGTCAATAGAAGTCAAAGTTAGGCAAGCCAGTTGTCACGTCTGATGGTCTAAAGCATAGAGAGAGAAACAGAGGGAATCGGAAAGACCGGGAGGTTAAAGAAAATGAAAATTTTATTTGCGACATTACAGTGAGAAAAAGGAGAGGCAAAGGTTGACAGATAAGATAGTAAAAAGATAGAGAGAAAGAGCGACAGAGGAAGAGGGAGTACAGATTCACCACCACAGTCGGCCACTATTGCCGCAGACTGTCACAGCTTAGTTTAATGTCAGTTGTCTCTCACAACAAACACTAATAAAATCTCTCACGGAAGTCAGTTATAGAGTGTAGTCTAAAGCTGCGAATGTTGAGCCGGCATAAAATGACATCATTTGATACGCCTCGTTATTTTTTTTTTCTTTTTTTTGTGCTCTTCTGGCATTCCGACGGTTCCTAGGATATTGTTTGTAGAGCTCGCGTTTGTGCCCTAGTTCTCAAGAGCTCATAGTTTCCTCTAACCACGACAATGCGTTTTTCTGCATCAACGCACAATCACCGCAAAAAAAAAAAAAAAACTTGCGTTTGAAACACAATACTTTCTGAAAAAATAATCAATTTTTCCCATCATAATCTTCTCTGCAGACCGCAGGACGTGCGCAAAATTTGTTAACTACCCAGTGCTTAAGCTCAAAATCAAACGCATAGTGACAACTAACCGCATGGTGACAACCCCAGAACGATCAAGCCCAGGTCGGCGCACCCACAAGAACATGAAAGACAGCTACGAAGATGTCACGATAGCTGAGAGGTCGTGGGTGCCGACTTGATGTCAACGTGGAAGGGATTATGCTTGCTATTATCACGATTTACACGGTGGTGATGATACATGCGATAAATGCAAGATAAATGCGATTACGCATAGCAAAATGTAGCATGAACGCCCTTGTGACCTATCGTCGTAAATTGAAGGTAAGTACTCTGAACGGCTCTTCGGCACCTTTTAAATAATGCGGCAATTGGGTTGAAATAAGGATCGCCTGACAAAACCTCAATAAATGCATTACGACATGAAATCAGCGTACATTGCTGCTACTCATTACAGAAGGAAAGGGAACGTTTCGTCAACTTCCTGATAAAAACACACAAATAAGCTAATGCGTATTCTGCCAAAAAATTATACGTACAGAACATTGACATAAAACGCGATTATTGCAGTCACCATAAGAAAGAAACCTGAGAATCATTATGCCAATACTGGGCATACAGAACATTAAAAAAAATGGTTCGACGTAAAACAAAAATCAAATAAGAGCAAGCATTACGTCTATCATTCACATAAAATTTAACGTCACTCCAGTGTTCGATATGCGCTGTGACCTTGCGATTTGCGATATATCAAAGATGTCAGTAATAATATTTGTGGTTTAACGTCCCAAAACCACGATATGATTATGAGAGACGCCGTAGTGGAGGGCTCCGGAAATTTCGACCACCTGGGGTTCTTTAACGTGCAGCGAAATCTAATTACACGGGCCTCAAACGTTTTCGCCTCCATCGAAAATGCAGCCGCCGCGGCCGGGATTCGATCCCGCGACTTTCGGGTCAGCAGTCGAGCGCCATAACCACTAGATGACCGTCAAAGATGTCAGTCTCGTCTGACTCAACGGTTGCACTCAAATGAACACTGAAACAATAATTGATGAGCTTACTTAATTTTTTTTATGGAAATGGTGAATAGGAGAGGTTGGTGCCTTTATTGTGGCACCGGCTACTCCTTCTCGTTTAACAGACCACTTATGCAATAAAAATAAGAAGAAGAAAGACACAAAATGTTATACAGTCGAACACAAGATGTGCAAATGCAGTATTATCTAACACCACATGAGTCTCAAGTAGTCGAGCATAAGTTCAAATAGGTAAAATAAGTTCACATGTACCTTGTCAAAATGGCTGACTGGTCTAGTTGGTGATTCATTCTGCTTGCTTGAAAGCTCGCATTCTTGAAATGCGAGCGCTTAACATTCTCGTCTACGTTAAGCGTTCGCATTTCAAGCAATCACATGTACCCGTCCAAACTCAGATATTCTGCATGGCTTGACATACAAATTAAAACACATTAAGACAAATAATCACACATAACATGGAACACGCGATAACAACATTCTACAATTCTTAACATATGCCAAGATTAATGTTACGCATTCGTTTTGAATTTGAAGAGGAAGGCAACAGCTTTGTGTACGTTAATATTTCCACAAAAAAAATTTGATTATTCAAGAAACTTCTTGAAGGCGACAAGCCCTTTCTTCTGAACGTCCGCTGCTGGCCATGGAGCTAGTATTTTCTTTACAGTGGATGGTCTTCTATTTAAAAGCAACAAACTTGCTCGTAATGCCTTTCGTGGTGAATAATATCTTTCGCGCTCGAGGATTAGATGAGTGGCCGCAAGAGCAGTGAGGACTACAACATGCTTTCAGCCTGCTTAACTTATTAGCGCCTTGTTACTGATTCTGTCTGACAGTCCGTAAAATATTGTAGGGCCAAGTCTAACGGTGTTAAGGGAACATTTTGTCATAAAGGCTGTAGATTAAATCAAAAGTCAGACTTTGTAAAGATAAAAACCAGAATTTTCCTCCTCAGGTAAGGGAACGCCCTGTCAGCTAAAAAAAAGAAAAAAATTTCATTATGTCTAAAGCCCTTTTTCTTTTTTAAAGATCGAGCTTTGTTCTGATCTGCCAATCCTTCAAAAGCTTTCTGTGGGTTTAGAATGTCACTGTGGTAGCGAAAACATTAAATCCTGCATTTATGGCTTTCTCTATGTTCTTTCTTTTTTCTCTCTCTATCTTTCTTTAACAGGTTTGCTTGTATAGAAACGTTCAGCTGGCTGATCGAAATTTGCTAATGTTGAGAAATCGAACATTTCGGCTTCTGAAATTCATCGCCTTGAATCGGTGCCGCAACATTTTTTCCAACAATGCTCGACTGGCATAATCGCACCGGGAAATGTCAGCGCTGAGACACAATATAAGTAAATGAAAGAAATAAACTCTCCCACAGCAACGTACGATCGAAAGAAGAGTATTGCGTCATCCGCACTACACAATCTAGGTTGAGCGGTTGCGTCAGACAGCAACCAAGACACCAGGAAAAAGATCTCTATATAAACGCATTAGGATAAAGGGCATTTCTGTTATAGGCCTAGTGGCTTGAAAAAAAGAAATGTTATTTGATTTTGTCTCAACGATAATCCCGTTTATTGGTAAGTTCTGGCATATCTGATGGCCACCGGGTTGCAAACTGACATAGGCGGCAGTGGGAGGTAATCTCGCCGGCTGACTTCGAAAAGAAGGAATAGAAATGGCTAGCTGCCGGACAAGTTAAGGGCCCCTAAACAGCCTCTCAAGATACAAAGAACAAGCGTGTTGGTCTCTCCTGGCGTTCCCAGTCTTTTCGGCCCAATTCGTGACTCCAGCAGACCGTTAACGCGACATCATGAAAAAAGTCGGCAGATCCCACGCACTGTGGGAGTCGATGTAATGCGAAGCAGCCAGCAGAGAGCTGCATACATCGCCTTGTTTGTCTTTGAGCCAAATGAAATCATTCATGCCATGGCATCTAGTCCACCATATATCGCATGTTTTGCCATGCACGCATCCATGCTCAATCTAGTGTACACCATGCCAATGAAACGCATATTCTGGTATATAAATGCATGACCTGTCGTTTATGTTCATCACGCACTCGTGTCATGCCATACCAATTTTAGTATATATCACGTTAACAAAAGGCCGGAAGCGCACCATGACAGTGGCATGTAAATCATACCGTACATGACATGCATAACATGATTCGCATGTTAAGACCTCTCATTTATGTTCGTCATACAGTCACATCGCGCAATACCAATTTTGGTGTATATCAAAGAAGCGAAATGGCCGCGAATGCACCACATACATGGCATGCATGTCATAGTTTTCATGTTACCATCTGTTATTCATGTTCTTCATACAGTCACATCGCGCAATACCAACTTTGGTGCATATCAATCTAGCGAAACGGTCACGAGTGCGCCATGAGCATGGCATGTAAATCATGTCGTACATTTCATGCATGTCATGATTATCATGTTACCACCTTTCATTTACTTTCTTCACACAGTGGCGTCGCGCAATACCAATTTTGGTGTATACGAAGCTAGCGAAACGGCCGGGAATGCACCATGAGCGCGGCATGTAAATCATGACATACATAACCTGCATGTCATGATTTCTATGTTACCACCTCTCATTTAGGTTCGTCATGCAGTCGCGTCGCGCAATACCAATTTTGGTATACATCAAGCTAGCGAAGCGGCCGCGAATTCATCATGAGCGTGGCAAGTAAAGCATGACATACATGACATGCATGTCATGGTTTTCATCTTACCAACTGTTATTCATGTTCTTCATGCAGTCACATCGCGCAATACCAATTTTGGTGTATATCAATCTAGTGAAACGGCCGCTAGCGCATCATGAGCGTGGCATGTAAATAAGGTCGTACATGACTTGCATGTCATGATTTTCATGTTACCACGTCTCAGTTACGTTCGTCATACAGTCGTGTCACGTAGCACCAATTTTGGTGCATATCACGCAAGCGAAACGGACGCGAATGCACCATGAGCGTTACATGTAAATCATGACATACATGCCATGGATGTCATGGTTTTCATGCTACCACCTGTTATTCATGTTCTTCATAAAGTCACATCGCACAATACCAATTTTGGCGTATATCAATCTAGCGAAACGGCCGCAAGTGCGCCATGAGCGTGGCATGTAAATCATGTCATACATGACATTCATATCATGATTTTCATATTACCACGTGTCAGTTATGTTCGTCATACAGAAATGTCTCGTCGTACCAGTTTTCGTATGTATCCCTTATTTAAACGGCCGCGAGCGCCCCGATACCAAGTCATGTAAATCATGCTGCACATGACATGCGCGTCATGATTTGCATGTTAGGACCTGTCATTATGTTCGTCATGAACTCTTGTCACGCCGTGCCAATTTTGGTATATATGAAATTAATGGAACGGCCGCAAGGGCCCAAAGGCCGTGGAATGTAAATCAGGCTGTTCATGACGTGCGTGTCATGATTTTCATGATATGACCTGTCATTTATGTTCGTGATAAGGCCATGTTATGACACACCAATTTTGGTATACATCCGATTAACGGAACGGCCAGGGAGCCCAAAGGCCGTGGAATGTAAATCATGCTGTTCATGACATGCGTGTCATGATTTTCATGATATGACCTGTCATTTATGTTCTTAATAAGGCCATCTTACGACACACCAATTTTGGTATACATCCGATTAACGAAACGGCCAGGAGAGCACAAAGTCGTAGGCGGCTAGATAGATAGATAGATAGATAGATAGATAGATAGATAGATAGATAGATAGATAGATAGATAGATAGATAGATAGATAGATAGATAGATAGATAGATAGATAGATAGATAGATAGATAGATAGATAGATAGATAGATAGATAGATAGATAGATAGATAGATAGATAGATAGATAGATAGATAGATAGATAGATAGATAGATAGATAGATACGCTCAAAGTCGCAGAAGTTCGCTAAGAAATGCTTCGCATTTAAAATAAGCTCTCGATTGGTCCATATGCGAGGGATATCAGTTGGGAATCGTCTCCTACCCTGCTTTGCCATACAGTCGTACGCCCGTTCTTTCTCGTCTCGCATGACTACCGTGCGCGATCAACTGGATTCCAGGGGCGTAGCCAGAAATTTTTTTCGGGGGGGGGGGGGGGGGGGGGGGGGGGGGGGGGGGGGGGAGGTTCAACCATACTTTATGTATGTTCCTGCGTGCGCTTGTATGTGTACGCAAGCAAAACTGAAAAATTTCGAGGGGTTTTGAACACCCCCAACCCCCCCCCCCCCCCCCTTGGCTACGCCCCTGCTGGTTTCGCTTAGCTCTGTGCTTTTTCGACTGCGCAAGCGGAGATAACACAACACCCTGTAGCCGAAAGACACGAAATCCTCATAGCTTCACCGCTTAGTGCTCACGTTCTCCACGTGTTTTATGAAGAAATGTGTGGCGAAGAGGAGATATCGCCTGTAAAAAGGGTAGCGAAGGTGAGAAAGAAACTACTCTCTTGTATTGAACTCGGAGTGGCTCAGGAGCCCTTTAAAACGAGCAAAGCATGGCAGTGCTGCGCGTAACTATATATTGCGGTCGCTAAGAAATGTGGCAGATCGCGCACTTTATGTGTGCAGCACTCATGAAGCATAAAAGCGCTGTGCGTCTCGTTGCGAGCAGAAAAACTGGGCCACAAGTTATCTCGTCAAGGAGAATAAAAACCTAATTCCAAAGCCCCCCACGACGTCGCGGCTTCAGCCACCGCCGCGATGCCTACCGCGCTGATAACGCGGTCGGACAGGAGCTTGAAAGTATGCTCCGTCTTTTGTGTACACTAGTTAGTCTTCTTTGCACATCTAGTTCATCGACGGTTTTAATCGGTGGTTAACTACAGAAAGCCCCGCGAAGCCGGGGGAATTATTTGAGGTATAGACTCGCGAGGAACCTTTGTGCGCGGAAAACTTGACCCCACCTAAATGAAGGTCTAAATCCTACCCTAACTAGTTTGTCGTTAAACGGACAATTGAGTGCTTTAAACAAGAATCTGTTAGGAAACCTCGCGCGCGTGAATACCCAGTGCACCCGAACAGGGACCTAAACGAAAGAGGCAATAATCTCTACCGCAAATATTGATAGCGTGGCATGTAGAGGGGTGTTGACAACATGATTTCGACTTCACTTAGCCTAAAACGTTCCCTTTCGTAGACCAACTGGCATAGCAACAAGTAGTAAAATAACTGACATAAAATCTAGAATTTTACTTGTCAAAGTCGCGATATGATTACGAGGCACGCGTTAGTGGCAGATCTTCTGCTGTTCTTTACAGTACATCTAAACATGGTATGCACGAGCACTTGAGCCATCTATCGCAGTCAAAATGCGGCCGTTGGGATCGGCAGCCTCGCTCACAGCAGCACAACTCTAAAGCCAACGGGCAAACGAACTGGCCCGACCTTCATCTGTGTGAAACGTCGCTCATGAAGTTGTGCTCCGCCGCTTCCCACCATACAGTGATTGTGACCTACAAAACGTAAAGTTACAAATGTTGGTTTCTCTGCACAAAGTTGTTTTCTTTTTTTTCTTCTTCTTCTTTTGAACAAGCCAGCTTTACAAGCGTCATGTGCTGTCAAGAAAATGGTGAAAAGACATTGGTGTCAAGGGTCGAGCGATTATGTATATTCCAAAGCATGAAACAGCGTGCAGAATTACTGGCATTACAAGTTGAGGGTAGCAAGTCAGGCGCAATAAGCCTAGCAGCTCCTAGCCTATACAGGTGGATACGTAACCCACCTGCTCTTCTTTATCTCTCTCTCTCTCTTTGTGGATCAACGGAGCCCTAGCTCAGATGTCCGCAGTAAGTGGGCTTTCGTATGAAGCGGGAATGTTATGACTGCTCCTCGACGCGAGAGTTACTTATGGAAAACATTACGCTCAACTACCGGAAGGTAAAATATCTTCAAATAAATAATGACAGCTGAAGTCCGTTTTGCACGTTTCTATGTACCGCAGAGTACGTTACAGTCCGATCTCAAAATGTATAGCTCAAGAATGATGACCATGTAACAATCATTACGCTTAGTGCAGAAACAAAAGCTACTGTGGTGTTTAAAATATTGCGCCTGCGTTCACCCCACCGAAACGGATGCAAATATTTCGTTCGAAGAAACGACTTGCCACAAAAAAAGCTACACATGTCCAGGTATCTGAGGATCAACAAACTCTGGAAGAAAACAAAGACCCCCCGAGACGCAAATAAAATCAAGAAATGAAAGCTAATCAGAGAGCACGGCACATTACAGTCGAGTTTTGCAAGGCCAGCCTGAGTTCTTCAAATTCAACGCAAAGGGGACGAACATGCATAGCCGGACGCGAGCGATACACTGATTCTCTGAGAGTAATAAAACTGTACTCTTCTTGCGACGGGTGCAACAGCTCAAAAAGGACGAGGCAGGGTTAGTCATTTCAGATTGCAACACCGCTAAGCAGCCATATGCACGCAGCTATTACGCGAATGGCCCTGCGCGCATACGGTCGGCGCAAACGCGGCGGCTCACTGTTCCGAGAGCCGTCCGCCCGCCCAGCCGATCCCACGACCGACGTCCGAGGCCGCGAAATGCATTAGGCGCCGGCGTAAATGGCCCCAAACAACGGCCGCGTGTCGCGCGCGCGTGCGGTCCACAGCAAGTTGCGAGATGACTCGCGAAGAGACGGGCGCGCCGCCGCGCTATGCATCGCTGAACAAACCTCGTCGCAGCCAGCTGGAGCGTGGCGCGTGTATGCGCCCCCCAGATGGGCGCTGTTAATAAAACGACCCCTTCGTGCGGAGTGAGCGTTCCGCTTGGCCCGAGCGTCCTCGAAGCGCCCCAGGCTATTCGTGAGAGAAGCTCCTTCCAGGGAGTACCTAGCGGGCTTTCTATCTCCTATAGGTACCTAAGCAGCTACCAGAATAATTAAATTGTACCAACATTTTCGCCCCCATCTCGTCTCGCAACTCCTCATCTCCCGTTGCCTTTCCTTCCTTCCTCCTCCTCCTTCTCCGCCTCCTCATCCCACGTACACGCTCCCAATCCGGCTTCACCATGGGAGTCCCGTCGAGAGAAGAAGGAGAGGCGAAGGACGCGGGAGATATGTAAAAATCTGAACTGGCGGACCTTCGACATTTTGCGAGGGAACGGGCCGACGGGCTAGGAAACCCACATTGCCAACCGTGGAGAGAGCACGCGCAGTGGCGCTGCGAGTGAGAGTCGTCTTCCTCCTCTCCTTTCTCCCTCTTGTTCTTGAAACTGCCGCGGCGAGGCGCTGCGGGCGCCTCCTTCTCCCTTCCTCGCCTTCTTATTTCATCCCTTCTTTTTTTTTAAGGAGGGTCGGGATCAGAGAGAGGGAGGTCAGCCGAATCGCTCCTTTGCCTCCCGCAGCATCCGCATCACTCCATCCTCGGTCGCCGGCTAAGCCACGTGCGTCCCTCGCACAACTGGGGCACGCGCTACGCGCGCGGACTCGACGAGTTCGGCTGCTCGGACTGCACTCCAGGCGACCGGACCTTTCGAGACGAAACATCCTAGGATGCGTCGCTGGAAGAAAGCACCCAAGCGTCTCGGCCAACCCGAACGGAAACTGTCTAGCCCGTGTTCCAGCGCGAAAATGATGTAACAAAACAGTCCTGTCGTCGCTGTCACCGAACCCATCCTTCTTACCCTCTGTCGACTTCCCGCTGTTTCGGACGTCTTCGGTTCCGTATGGCACGCGATGTGTGATTTCGGTGTGTCATCCGAGACGTGGAGGGACGCAATAACTGTCTGACTCGGGAAAGACGAACCGCCGCTTCCCGCCGCCGATAGTGTTTTGTCCGGTAGTGAAAGATGTGGGTCAGCATTTGACGGATGAAGGGACGAGATATGATAAAATGAGAGGCGACGTTCGGGAGACGAGGTGGATCGTGACGTGTGTTCTGGACAATCCGCCGATTCGTCGACGTTAGGGCGAACGGAAGGCTGGATTTTTTTTTTCTTTTTCTCGCAAGTTCTTTCTGGAGATCCCTGTGGTATCACTGCTCAACAGGGAAGAGGACGAAAAGAAAAAGAAGAAGCTACCGATACAGCATCGGAACACCACTTGAGACAACGTGAGCTGGAGGTAAGATCAACTTTGTTTGCTGAAAACTCAGTGTATCAACTTTCATTCGGCGCATTAAGAAGAAAACGAAAAGCCTCAGACAGAAGACTCAGCATTTCTTCTACAGCTGTCCCATATGAGCAAAGGCTTAACGGACTACGATGTGGTAGGGTTGGGTAATATTTACTCAATATCATCTTTCTAAGTAATGCTCCAGCATAAGCGCATTTTGTGACTCCCAGTCCTGTTAAGCAGCATAACGGACATGATGCTACAGCTTTTTCTTTATTGATTCGATAGGTTCATCACTTCCTTCATGCTACTCATAAGTGCTTGTTCTCGACTAGGTTCGAAGTTTTAACCTGCTGAACCACGCTCGCTGTTTTCTAAGTATACGCTTTCCGTGCAGCGTGATTATTTGCCGCAACCGGCGCTTACCACACTTGCCTTTACAAAGTTATGCACACATACGGTGCACTTCGTTTAACTTAGTCCAATAAATAACACGCGTCTTTACAAACATTCTTGCGTTGTTTCAATCCCTCGTGTTAATCAAGCCGCCTTCGATAGACTCGTTCATCAAACTTTTTCCACGACCTTCCTACTAATGACTTAATAGAATGGAGTAATGAAATGGTTTAACAGTAAATACAGTGCCATTCACTGATGCCTAATCTGCCTCTCGGTTTGCGTGTCGGTCATTCGGCACGCCTTTATGCCGCCATTGCCATGTTGCGAACGTTTTTGTATATATAACGCACTTCACTTAAAGCTGCGTCACCTTCCCATTTGAGTAATTCTTACAACACTCCTGTTTAACCATATTTTGTGTTGCTTATTCCAGTCTGGATGTTCATATTAGAAGACACTTACTAGGCTTCGAAGGTATTGCCTTACCATATTTAATGGAACGCGAGAAACCATGTTCCGTCAAGTCATATTTTAACCAAAATGAGAAACAAAACAGGATATGTTATCAAAAATAACGAAACCGGTGAAACCGTCTTAATTAACTTAATAATTTCTGGGTTCTTACGTGCCAGATCGATGGCATGGAATAACGTCATTGATTGCCCGGCAGATTAACGGCCCGGTCTCAGGTCTCCCATGTCGGGACATCAAGGCCTTGCCAGAACCACGATATGATTTCGAGGCACGCCGTAGTGAAGGGCTCCGGAAATTTCGACCACCTGGTCCACCTACATCGCACAGTACACGGGCCTCTAGCATTTTGCCTCCATCGAAATGCGACCACCGTGGTCCGGATCGAACCCGTGGCTTTCGGGTCAGCAGCCGAGCACCATAACCACTGTACCACCGCGGCGGACGTCTAAGTTAAATTACTTTCACTATTAAACCAAGAACGACCTAGGCATTGTCTCACGCGTTTAACTACGAAAGGCACAGCACAGAGAAAAAAAAAGACTGTCTCAAAGGGATGCTGAAGTGAAATAACGAATCAATTTAGACACAAATTGTACTCTGAGAGTCTAATGTCGTTAATTTCATCATAACAGGCTTATTAGAAAATCAAGGTCGAAGTCTAATTTTTAAATTTCGCGTCGAAATCTTTTGTGACGTCAAGAAATTCAAAGCGTATTTTTCGTACTTCGGCTACATTGGCTCAACGAAATTTCCTGAAACTTCGTATGTTAAGTCTATGGGGCCCCCTCAGAGGACGGTGTACTTCATTTTTACTGACTATGAAGGACCGTCAAAATCTATGACGTCACGGCGTTTGGTACGGGAATTTCAAGGCGGCGTCGACACCCGCATTTTCTTTTTGCGCGTTTTTTCCCTTACCAGGCGTCTTCTCCTGGCAAACGTGGTGATTTTGTAATTGTGAAAACATAATTTACTAATACTAGAAAAGCAAGAACGAAGTTTGCACTGAGTCGCGCAAGGCTTGAAACAGCGAAGCTGGATGATTCTGAGGTCTAATCTGGTTGCTTCTAGGTTGTTGCTAGGCTTTAGCTAGATGATGCTAGGTTGCTCCTAGGTTACTGCTAGGCTTTAGCTAGGTGATGCTAGGTTGTTTCTAGGTTGCTTCTAGGTTATTGCTAGGCTTTAGCGAGGTGATGATAGGTTGTTTCTAGGTTGCTTCTAGGTTGTTGCGAGGCTTTAGCTAGGTGATGCTAGGTTGCTCCTAGGTTACTGCTAGGCTTTAGCTAGGTAATGCTAGGTTGTTTCTGGGTTGCTCCTAGGTTACTGCTAGGCTTTAGCTAGGTGATGCTAGGTTGTTTCGGGGTTGCTTCTAGGTTACTGATAGGCTTTAGCTAGGTGATGCTAGGTTGTTTCTGGGTTGCTTCTAGGTTACTGCTAGGCTTTAGCTAGGTGATGCTAGGTTGTTTCTGGGTTGCTTCTAGGTTACTGCTAGGCTTTAGCTAGGTGATGCTAGGTTGTTTCTGGGTTGCTCCTAGGTTACTGCTAGGTTGTTTCTGGGTTGCTCCTAGGTTACTGCTAGGCTTTAGCTAGGTGATGCTAGGTTGTTTCTGGGCTGCTTCTAGGTTACTGCTAGGCTTTAGCTAGGTGATGCTAGGTTGCTCCTAGGTTACTGCTAGGCTTTAGCGAGGTGATGATAGGTTGTTTCTAGGTTGCTTCTAGGTTGTTGCGAGGCTTTAGCTAGGTGATGCTAGGTTGCTCCTAGGTTACTGCTAGGCTTTAGCTAGGTGATGCTAGGTTGTTTCTGGGTTGCTTCTAGGTTATTGCTAGGCTTTAGCTAGGTGATGCTAGGTTATTTCTGGGTTGCTTCTAGGTTATTGCTAAGCTTTAGCTAGGTGATGCTAGGTTATTTCTGGGTTGCTTCTTGGTTATTGCTAGGCTTTAGCTAGGTGATGCCGGGTTGTTTCGTTTGCTTCTAAGTTACTGCTAGGCTCTAGCTAGGTGATGCTAGGTTGTTTCTAGGTTGCTTCTAGGTTATTGCGAGGCTTTAGCTAGGTGATGCTAGGTTGCTTCTAGGTTACTGCTAGGCTTTAGCTAGGTGATGCTAGGTTGTTTCAAGGTTGCTTCTAGGTTATTGCTAGGCTTTAGCTAGGTGATGCTAGGTTGTTTCTGGGTTGCTTCTAGGTTATTGCTAGGCTTTAGTTAGGTGATGCTGGGTTGTTTCTAGTTTGATTCTAAGTTACTGCAAGGCCCTAGCTAGGTGATGCTAGGTTGTTTCTCGGTTGCTTCTAGGTTGCTTCTCAGCGCAGAGAGGTTCGAGTTAAACCACAGACAGTCACAGACACGACACGGATGTCCAAACTCCAGCGACAGAAACTCGAACAGAAACCGAGCGTTCGCACCTCCCGTAGATCTACGGGCATGTCGTCGTTAGCGCAGGGCTTCCGTCGCTTCGGGGTCTTCTCGCAGCCGCCGTTGTCCTTCCCGTTCCCCAGTATTCTCTCGTTGTACGACGTACAGACGTTTAAGCTTCGGTGTTGTTGCCACGTGTTTAACACTGGGTTAATCCCGAGGGTTCATTAAAGCTATTTTTTTTTTCAATTACTGATTAAGTCTGTCTAGAAACCTTAAGTGGTGTTTGCCACCCGTCTTCTGCCTTCTTCATTTTTAGTTGACCAGCGGTGAGCAGTGGGATTTGCCCAATTTATGTGGCACCTACCAATTCATGATGACGATAGTTTTTGTACACATTCGTACGCACCAAAACTTTTACGGCCTGCTGTCTCGGCGTTAAAAATCCTTTTTCTCTTTCGTGTAACTTTAAAACAAGATGTACAACCACAGATTCTGACAACGTGCACCGAGACGTTACTTATCGTTGAAAACAAAAGGAACTTCTGTCATCCAGCTTCGAGTCGTGCCATTACAAACGACCCCATATATATGCCCGCAGATTGCAACTGCTTCATCGCTCAGCATCCAGGTCGGCTCGCGCGCATATAACGGGTATGCATACTGAGCCGGCTCGCTTTACTGCTATAATGATTCAACTTCTCTAGAAGCATATGCCACAGCAACAAAACCCCAGTTCAAGCTTCTTACGCCACACAATTCGCCATCATTCCCTGGCTGTAGTTAAGGGTATAGAGGGCACGCTAGAGCGGAGGTGAGCTCGAAGCAATAAGACTGCCCTCCCACCCGGACCGCCCTCAGCCTTCCATCGGGTGAAACTTATGGAAGGAGCAAACTGTGACAGTGTCGTTAGTCACTGTCTAGCTTGGCTGCGACCCCGCACGAGGCGGAGCAGCCGAGTTCTCAGCTCGTTCTAAATTGCGCCTCTAATTGCCAGCGACGCCGAAAGAACAAGAAATTCCGCGAGAACACAGCCTGCTGGCTGCCGGAAATGCCCGTTCCTCTTCCCGACACCCCACCTAACCATTCCTTTGCGCGAGCATACACACGCTGTGTACACCTCTGAAACTTTACTAAACTCTCAAACCCAGCTTACCGCGGCGCCATTACCAGCCTATACCACGAACTCTTCTCAGTTCACTGCGCCTTTCTCATTAGCAGAGCGGACAAAAGTTGTTTCTCCACACAAGTACGATCTCAGCACCCAATTAATTTTTTTCCTAAGTGGGACAGCAAATAAAGAAAAATTATATCAACTATAAGAACTCGGCTTCTTTTAATTTCACGGCAGGGTGGTGTGTCGGCTAATTGCGCGTGCACCGTTGGAGTTTCTTACATGTTTATTTGCTCGCGAGTTCGATTTATTTACAGCAATAATTTTGTTTAATGGCGTTTTTTTTTCTTAGCCTTCCTCTAATCCGCAGCTCTCAGAGCGTTCCAATTAATGGGGAGACAAAAATCGGTTGATTTACGCGAACCGTGCGTCGAAGCGAACTGTTCGAGTAATCCGGCAACAAATTAGGAACGGCTTTACGCCGACCATATATTTTAAAAAAATTGACCAAGAGCTGTTTTTCCGAGCTGACGCCTTTTTTTCCCGAAATATTTTATTCCTTTTGTGTTTTTCTTGAAGTACGCTTAATTGGCTCGTCCCTGCCTCGCACTTTATGTGAGCGCTCCCTTTTCTTCTTCTGCTTGTAATTTTGTGAACAAAAACAAAAGAAACGCTCAACTTTCCGCCGCATTCCGCCCTTTGTCAATGACAGCGATGCGTAATAAATAACGACGTAGCTTTGAACCGGCCTTTGGGGGAAAAAAAAACAACGCAGGAATAGCGAAAAGTGAAAGAAAAACGTTTGACGTAGGCTTTTCTGTTTTTCCTTTCGAAAACGACAAAGAAACGTGGGACCTATAGCGACGGTGAGCTGCTTCTGCCGACTCGACGTGTGAGGAATTAAAGAGTCCAGGGCACGTTTCGCACAACTGGCGTCTCTTTCGAAGAGAAAGAAAAAACAATAATAAAAAATGGAAAAAGAAGAAACGCTCGAGCGACGCTCTAACATTTCCTTGTGCTTTTCTGTCTGTGTTCTATCCGACTTTCGCTGGACAAAGAAGCCTCAAGAAAGAAATGTAGCGTGCCGAACCGTTCGGCAAGTCAAAGCATTGTCAAATGCGAGAATACGAACCACGTGTAAATCTCATAAAAGTGTCAACATGAGTGGCGCGCATAAGCGAAGCCTCCTGAAACAACTCAGATTATATATATATATATATATATATATATATATATATATATATATATATATATATATATATATATATATATATATATATATATATATATATATATATGGCTAGTGTAAAGAAGGCCGCGCATCTGCCTCTTTGTGATGAATTTGGAACGCCAGTCACATCTCGAACGGATGAGAGGCGTAGGACGCGAAAATATTTTCCTCGACGAAGGCTGCGTGTATTGTTTTCCGTTTGTTCTTTTTTTTTCGTATCCCAAGTGACAGTGTCTCGAGATAGACGAAGTATAAATAAGCAGATTTTCTTTTTTTTTTTTAGGCTTGCGTAGAAATGCTCGATTGGCCACAGCTGCTACGTTTGCAAACGCGATATAACCCGCAGCTCACGTATGTAGGCATATATATAGGAATTCTTGCAAAGCATGCGTCGCACGTAGAGACATGTGCAACAGAGGAAACAAAGAAGAGGTCGAGAACATGTCGCGGTATAAAGTAAATGATGAAAATATGAGAAGATACTGGAAGCCACAATTTTCTGGTTATATAAAAAACAGAGTGTATCTGTACTTATGTTCAAAAGGGAAGCGGCCTGATACACCCTATCGTTTTCGTAAGTGAACCTTGCGAACAGCTGCAACGACAGCATCTGAAAACGTCAGTCACGTGCTTGCCTCATCTTTATTTGAGCACAACAAAAATGACGTCTTAGGCAACTCCCGGACTATGCACCTTTGTCAGAGTGAGACAGAAGAACCAAACTATCGACGGTATCTTAAGGGAAAGCATTTGCCTCAGACGGCTGCACGAAAGCGCGCTGGCTAACCCGGCGATGGTTCATCAAACCATCCTAACACTAGACGCCTACGTAAAAAAACACACCAACACTCGAACACCAATTGCCTCATCGGACGGGCTCTCGGTTCAGTAGCCCGGGAGGCCGGTTAGGAATGCCCCGCCGGTGCAGTAATCAGTCTCCAAGCGTTAGCTCCCGCGCGCAATCTGGATGCCACCCCAGCAGAAATCGGGAGCGAGGTTTTTTCCCGATGATGAGCATCACGAAGTTGCTGGCTCACGGCCGCACCGAACGCTTCCCCGCGTCCCGTAGTACGCTTCTAACGTACAAACGTCCGTTGAGTGCTGGTCGAATGTGATGGAAATACCATCAGCGTGCCGGCTACAGACACCGTGGCGACGGGCTAGTAGAAGAGCGCGCGCATGGTAGCCACTCTCACGAAGAGAGGCTGGCGAGGCTATTAGTGCCAAAGAATTCGGTCCCCTCGCCCCCTTCCCTATTAGTATGAATGCCGCGCCGCCCGCCGCCAATGACTCAACTAGAAAATAAAAAAAAAGTGGAAGAGAAGATGCACAGTGGAGGCTTCCCCTTTCCCACCTATATGACCTTTCTTTCCCCATTCGTTCCTCTCCTCCTCGCCACTTCGAACCGTTTCCCTGAAAGCCGACGGGGGAAGAGGGATAAGAAGCGACGGTCTCGTGCCCTTTAGCGGCTCCTCGAAGTAGGGATATATCTGGGCTTCCGCTCCTCGGGCCTTATCGGCCCGCTTGAGCCACAGCGCCAGACCTGTTTCTGTCATTCCTTTCCTCTTCGCTTTTTTTTCTATTTTATATATAAATATCTGCGTACTTTCTTTCTGGTGTCTGCCGCAGCGGTTCGCGATTTGGTAGGTCGTCGTTGTACTGTGCCAGTTACTGGAGAGCCCTTCCTTGCGTCGTCGTTTCCTTCGCTGCCGCCACCGCTGCTGGGATAGAAGTGACCCCCGTAGCTTAGAGCACCAGTCCTCTTCCCTTCGAATCTAACCCCTTCCCCCTCCCCTCGCGCTAACCCTACTACTCTCCTTGCAATTTCCTTTTTTTTTTTTTGAAACTGAGCTTGGCTCCTTTCCAGGCAAGTTTGCCGAAGAAGCTACTGCGCCACCGTCGCCTGAGAAAGATTGAAGCGGACTTTCTGGCAGCTTTTTTGTTGTTGTGGCGAAGAGTGGGTTTGTTGTGTGCCTCGATTGTTTCCTGTTTGCGAAAAGTCTTTACTGTCGGAAAAAAAAGAAAAGCTAAATGTAAAAATGTTTCTGCTTTCAAAACAATTCCGGGCTTGAACCTGCCGTTTACATTCATGTTTGTTATACCCTTTTTTTTCCTCTCTCTTTCTGTCGGTTGTGGGAAGTGGTGTTTCGCAGCGTCTTCTAAAAATAGATTTAGGCGCTCAATGTACCCTTCATATATATATATGACATAGACGGCTCAGTCTCTGCATTGCCACAGCGTCCTACACTTCAATTTTATTTCGTCAGTTTGCTATTTATAACATATAGCTGCTCGCTATCGTCCCGTACAGATTCTATAGAAACCGTAGTTTATCAGAACATCAGGCATTCTAAGGACACTACTTCATCCAAACAGCAACCCGATAGGCGCATAGACGATGCAAGCGGTCAGCAGTCTATATGTCGCGAAAAGAAACAATCGGTAGACTGCTACATGCCTTGAAGATAAACGTCTATTGGGCGCGAGGACATAACCTGGCACCGCTATGCGTAGGCGTCCGTGTGACGTGCAAGGTTGGATTGCTCCGCCATCCTTATCCCGCTCAGCCCGCAGCCGCTTTCTGTCTTCTTTTTTATTATTATTGTTGTACTTCACATTGACGAAGTCAGTAAAGTACTGCTGTGGCTTCGTCACTGACTGTACGATATGCGAAATAACTGCTCCGAAAAAATAATACGTTCCTCAAAATGACTAGACACCACCTTGACTACAGGCGTCGTCTACTACGACCACCGATATGGAAGCCACGGGGGCCGAGCGCGCTGATTTTGTAAAAGCTAAAGAACCCTATTCAGGCGGGCAGGTTAACCAGGGCTGAGCCCGGTAGGCTACCCTGCACTGGGGAAGGGGGGAGGGGGAAGGAAAGTTAGAGAGGAGGAGAGAAAAGTCACTCTTTCAGCCGACGTAAGAGTTCCGCGTTTGACATCACAAACGGCGAATCAGTCCGGTATCCTTGAGAAAACGCAACTGAAACTAAGCATCCAATGGGCTTTAGCGTATGCTTGAGGCAAAGAAAAAAAAACAAATTTTAGCTGCAAGAAAGGCGGGCAACGTGACCACCACGTAACTTCATTAATTTAGGTTCGCATCTAAAGACGGGTCATAGTTGACCCGAGAAACAAAGGGCGTGAGCGAATTTACGTTCCTCTTTAGTACGCATAGTCTTATAAAGCACGATGCAAGCGGTTTCTCCACTTTGTGGGAAGCAGCCCAACATGCTTAGAGCTGGATGCAGCAGCAACATTACTGAAATTATTGGAGGTAAACACACACGAGCTATATGCACACGCGCGCCTCATTCAGAGTTGTAGCTAGATAACATCTTACATGAGCACAAGTTTGAGCGCGGCACGATTTTAATATTTATATGTTGCTCCTTATTGTGTCAGTGTTCTACGGTTGTCACACGGTGCATTTTCGACCGTCGTCGAGCCACATCGGGATGAAAATTTTCGACGATTTTCTCTGTTCTGCAGTTTGCACAAAGGGGCCAATCGCGATCGAAAAATACGGTCCCGGTAGGGCTCAACTCAACTGCGATAGTAAACGCACCGTGCGCCAACCAGCCGCATTACCTTGCGCATCTGAATGCACTAGCATGCTGCAAGGGGTGGCTTACTATGGTCCAGATGGCAATTTTATGCTTATGAAGCGCGAAAAACACGAAGACGAGGCAGAGATACACGCAGAATAAGCGCTTGTCCTGTATGTATTTCTGCTTCGTCCCCAAGATTTTTTTTCGCGCTTCGTAAGCATGAACCGATTCTAACTAGGTCAAATAGCTGTGTTGACAATGATATGTTTCAGTTAAAATACCAGTGTCCAGCATTTACATCTTCATTGATAAGCAGTATGACACTTCGCAGCTGCTGTTAGACGGTGAATGAGTGCCTGAGGCCCGTGTTCTTAGATTTAGCTGCTCTTTAAAGAAACCCATGGAGATGGTCGAAATTTCCGGAGTCTTCCACTACTGATAATCATATCGTGGTTCTCGGACGTGAAACCCCGACAATTTTAGATGAATCAGTGTTTGAAGCTGGCCACGTTGTCACCTGTAGCGCAACATAAAGAAGGGAGGGAGGAACAGGAGAGAAAGGAAAGGTGGGGATGTTAACCAGTCTAGAATGATCCCTTCGCTTGTAGAAGTCATGGGGGAGCTTTAAAGTTAGAGAAAGGACGAGAAGGAGAACACTCACGCACAAAGTCACGCACTTCACAGTCATGATAACGCCGTTAGTCTATAACCGCCGGCGCAAGCCTGATGTCTTCAAGAAGTTGAGCACTGCCTTCGTCGCCTTCACTCGCGATGACATAAAGAAGAAGCCACACTAGATATAGGCTCATTCTACAGACATCCTCTATTGCAAGGAACTCCATAAGCTAGAAATAATAATAAAGGAATGTCAGGCGACAGCGGTATCACGCTGTTGCAAATCAGGGTAACGGTGAACGTGAAAGCTCACGCTAGACTCGCACAGTGGCACGGAGCAGTATAAAGTGCCATGCCACCGATAACATTGTGTGCACTTTCCCATACTGTGTAGTCTCTAGGCGTCCGTACACATGAAGAGAGAGTAAAGCAACGCTGTTCAAAGGGGAAAACGCCAGAAATTGCGATTTAAAGCAACGCGTTCAACCGTCCGCTCCCTTCGCCGGAGCAACGTGAGATCACGTGATCCAAGCCTGCACGTCACGACGATCGCAGCGCCAGCTTCTCCAGTGGTGGGCTGCTGTGGAGACAACACAAGACAGGACGAAAGGGCGCAGAATGACCTCAAATTTTAACACGTACGAGCCGTATTCATACTTTTTGCAATTTATGTACATCTATCTATCTATCTATCTATCTATCTATCTATCTATCTATCTATCTATCTATCTATCTATCTATCTATCTATCTATCTATCTATCTATCTATCTATCTATCTATCTATCTATCTATCTATCCTTGTTATTAAAGTAATGAATAGAACCAGGCGTAATCGAACTCGCGTCACATGGTTTAACTCAACACTCTCCGCTGCTACTGAAGAGAAATATGTCCTTAGAATCCTTTATAGCATGCCTTGAGAAATACCAAGAACAAAAGCTACGTGTTCTGCCTGTAGCTACAGAGTTACAAAAGAATTGCTTCCAATACTGAAATTGATCCGGTGTTTCGTGTCGGGAACGAGGGCCGCGTTATATTAAAATTGCGCAGCATCACCGCGGTGCTCCTCGCAAAACAACGCGCGCTCGTAAATTATCCTCGCATGCAAAGTTTCTACGCCGTTAAAGATGACCCGAATGACCAGAGAGCCTTGGAGGGTATCCGTAATGTGCTCGGAGCTATCGACTGCGCAAGGTCGTTCATATACATCAACTTCTCATCCATCAAGAAATGTCCTCCGAAGGGAGCCGTGGGTCCCCGCCTTCTGCCGATAAAATTCAACTCAGCCACCGATTCCCGAGCACTTCGATCCTCATATTCGGGGATATGTAAGCTACAAAAGGCTGGTACTGTAAGTCATTGAGTACTACTTGGTTGGGGCTGAAGCGGTCGTGCTGATATACCCCAGAGCACTGTTTCGCGTGCCTAGGCACCATGATATCTCTTCATTTTTTTCAAGCGAAACTTGTTATGAGTTACAGATTTCGGCGGGGGCATAGCACGCGAGAAACCCGGCGCCGACGACTGCACAGATTGCAAGCCAGAACCTTCTGAAACCAGTACACTAAGAGTAAATTCCAGACAATATCCAGAAGCGAGCTGCAAGTTCTGCAAGCAGACATGTCACATATCCTATGGAAATGCGCAGAGATCGAGCAATATACAGAGAGGACGACCTTTTCGAGGAGCGATGGCTAAGTGCTCTGACTAGCTCGGATCCACACGAGCAACTATGGGCAATCCAGCGGGCCCGGGCTGCGGTGGAAAGGCTATGCCTCGCCGCACATAATGCCCGGGTGACATGAGCACGGGCCGGCAACCACGCGGCTGCTTTCCTGAATAACGTTTTTCCGTCCGTCTCTCCGTGTACAGAAATGCGGCCCTCGAAGGTGGGCTAGTCCCATGGGCCATTTTCGATTAATTGATGCTCTCTCGATCGTGGGTCTGTGGTGATCAGCCTTTTCTGATATGGCAATCTGATCTTTTATCGAGGTTCCTTCTCAATTCACGTTACCACATTTCATTGTTGCCTGGATATGAACGCATTAACATCCTTGTTTCTTGTAGCAACCGACGTGTCGCGCTGCTAAGCACGTGGTTGAAGGTCCCATTCCCGGCATGGAGGTTAGGAGGGAGGATTGTGCAATAAGAAAGAAAGAAAGAAAGAAAGAAAGAAAGAAAGAAAGAAAGAAAGAAAGAAAGAAAGAAAGAAAGAAAGAAAGAAAGAAAGAAAGAAAGAAAGAAAGAAAGAAAGAAAGAAAGAAAGAAAGAAAGAAAGAAAGAAAGAAAGAAAGAAAGAAAGAAAGAAAGAAAGAAAGTAGTCCGTCAGGCACGCACACGCCGAGCTTCGCCTGACCACATTTTCCCGATAGGGCAAGGTCTCCTGAATTTTTTGTTTGCTCTTTATAATTACCTCTTCCATTATTCTTTTCCCACTTTAATTATTTTGCTTTTTTTTAATATGGCTGAAAAGTACCATTTCTCCTTAACGGCCTCCATTTATTCTTCTACTTCTTATTGCCTGCCTTCGAACTTCTTCCATGTGACGCAACGCTGTCTCGTAGGCAGTTTTAAAAAGCAATTATTTTCATATTTACTTTACTTGTAACTAATATGTTGTCATTTATGTTATTCTAGCTCTTCTATATTGCTGTCAATCATGCTTGTTCAATCTTATATAAGCCCCGCCACGGTGGTCTAGTGGTTATGGCGCTCGACTGCTGACCCGAAGGTCGCGGGATCGAATCCCGGCCGCGGCGGCTGCATTTTCGATGGAGGCGAAAATGTTTGAGGCCCGTGTACTTAGATTTAGGTGCACGTTAAAGAACCCCAGGTGGTCGAAATTTCCGGAGCCCTCCACTACGGCGTCTCTCATAATCATATCGTGGTTTTGGGACGTTAAACCCCAGATATTATTATTAATCTTATATAACAATTCAGTTTACTCGTTTTCGTGTGTCTGAAGTTGTTGCAATTTCACTTTCACATCTCTCTATCTATTTGTTGTTGTTGTTGTTGTTCTTGTTGTTGTTTCCCTATTATTAAACAGCATATGAGATTATGAGATTATTTAGTATAACAGTATTTCATTTACGAGTTCTACTATTTTTTCTACGTTACTACATCTTAGTATGTGGACTTGTTTGCGGCGTTTCATTTGTGTTAATTCAATTTATATCTTTCGTTGAAATTCTCACAAATAATTCAGTATATTTCGATATCATGTTTCAGCTCATTTGCTGTCAAGTCTTATTGCTTCTTCAAAACTTATTCCTTCCTCTTAGCAAGTTGCTTTTGCTTTTACTTGTTTTGTTTTCTTTTTTATTCAGTACAGGAGGTTCCCCTGCAGCCTAGAGCTTTGGGGCCTCCTTCCGCATAATATGTATCTATATAACATTTTTTTATGATTAAAATACTTCTTCTTCTTAGAAACTGCACTATGAGGATAGAGCAAGAGATTCCAAATCTTCCTTTTGCCGTGAAGGTTTGTTCTCGAAAGTAGGTGTACAAATACAATCACCTGCCAGATTTTGCGCCAGTTTAAACAAAGGCCAAAATCTTGATTTGGTTTTGAATGTGACTTTGTGTATTATTGCAGAGCTTTGCAAGCCTTAGAATGACACTTTTTGTTTTGGTTTCTGATAGCTGGAATGCAGTCGCATGAGCAAACAGCTAAGGGGCTACCAATCCCCTTTCGTGCGTGTTTGTTAAACTTTCGGACTTCCGTATCTATCTATCTATCTATCTATCTATCTATCTATCTATCTATCTATCTATCTATCTATCTATCTATCTATCTATCTATCTATCTATCTATCTATCTATCTATCTATCTATCTATCTATCTATCTATCTATCTATCTATCTATCTATCTATCTATCTGTCTGTCTGTCTGTCTGTCTGTCTGTCTGTCTGTCTGTCTGTCTGTCTGTCTGTCTGTCTGTCTGTCTGTCTGTCTGTCTGTCTGTCTGTCTGTCTGTCTGTCTGTCTGTCTGTCTGACTTGCTAGCTAAGCCTTCATTACAGTACGCAGCTCACGTAGCTCTCGATTTAGTGTGTTTGAGAGATGTTGGCATCCCGAGTTATACCAAATACATTTCTTTGCTTAGCCATACACAAGAGAGCAAACAATTCTTTCTTGCGGCTCACTATATATCAAGCGCCGAACACCATTCGGTGGAGCTTACGATACCTTCGGAACGTCACCTTGTTTTGATTTCATTTGACGTCGGTGCGCTGCCGGCCCATATATTTATCCGTGAAACTTCTCCATGGAAGCGCCGCGACTTATTTTCTTCACCATTTCCAGCAGTACACTTTAGAGTTTACTTACGTTATTTTTTTCACCCACAGCGTTTTGCAATCCCAATGGGAGAGCAATTGTTGTTTACTCTACTCACCACACGCTCATTGGCTCGTTGAAAGGTAAACACGCCTTCTTCTGCCTCATTCCAGTTCTTCGCTATGAGTAGAAGCAGAGGGAGTACGGGCGCTGACGCTTGTTGCAAAAGAAAAAAAAACTGATAGTAGCGATGCATAAAAGTGCTGAGATGAAACGCAGCCCAACTCCCGTATCTAAAAGGTTACTCAATTCAACACGTCGGTGCATTCTACCTTAGTGTAAACAGTGCGGCGCCCACAGCGCGGGGCGGTCGAACGCGGAAGATTTCGGTTTGTGTGTAACCCACTTTCGCTACTGGGACACGCTTTTTCTTCACCATTATCATTAGCCTGACTATACGCACACAGGAGGTGTTTCTTCAATTAACCTGGCCCTGTGCTTGCTGTGGCCACGCCTAGAAGTCTTCAAAAGCGCGTTGTCTCATGTTTCCCAAGTACCCGGTTTTTATTACCTTACGATTGTAACAAGTAGCACTAGTTCGAGTACAACCTACGACACATCGGAGCAATGAGAGAGAGAGAAATATTGAAGTGGCCTTAACTCGCGTTTTCCTGGAGCTGAAGTAGACGCATCTTCTACTGTAGACAAGAAAGAATGAAGGAGGAGGCATGGGACGTCTTTTTGAAACATCTCCCTATACAAATGGTTTCAAGAAAGCGCGTGAGAAAACATCTGAAGCCGCCTGGAGTAAAGAGCACAAAACGACAGTCTAAAGAGAAAGAGAAAATAAACCTTCATGTCTTGATCATTATTTTTTTTTGCATGCTTAGCTATCGGAAATAGCATTATGCAGCGGAAAGAAAGTCGTTTGCATGATGTTCGTGTTGTGAACCTTGGTCAGACCTCCCTGCGAATACGCGCCATAGCTGAAAGGTAACAACACAGTTTATTCTGGGTTTCCCGTGACCAAACCACGATCCCGTTATAAGGCATGTTGAGGTGGGAGGCATCGCGTTAACTTTGAGCGCGTGAGGTTATCTAACGTGCACTTTAATCTAAGTACACTAAGAGCGCTTTTTTTGCGTTATCTTTAACCCCATTGAAATGTGCCCACCCCGGGCGGTAAGGAACCAGTGGCTTCAAACTCAAGGGCACAGCGCCGTATCGGGGAGCGTGCAATAACTGGAACAACAGGAATAACACCAGCAGCAACAACGACAACAACAAAACAACAACAACAACAACAACCCAGTCACTGCAAAAGCGAACACTGCAAGGGCGAAATTCTTTTGGCAGTAATACACTACTACTAATGCAAACGGGGTCATTTTTTTTGCTGGCGCGTTCACTACCCAATTACCTTCCTTCTAAATTATCTGTTGCATTCTCTCACTTCCTTCTCCAACTACCGTGGACTTATTTTCTCACTACAGCTTACCCGCGTTCTCATTACTCTTCTATGGCGTAGCAAACTCTGCGTACCGCGGCGAACTAAAACAAACAGCTCAACATTCCCAAAAGCAGTAATATTGGGCCAAAAGTGTTCATCGTCATCGAGATATTTCTCCCATAAACAGGAGGGTTACTGTACTGCCACAACAGCCGCGCCAGCAGAGGTGATGTCATCAAAACAGCAGGAATAAAATTGGTTTTCGTGCTGCCGGTCGTCGTAATGAGCGCCATAAAAATATGCGCCAAGGACTGGAGCTCCCAATCTGCAGAAGATGGCCAGTAAAGCATCGCCGGCGTCGGTCCACAAGAGGCGAGAAAAGAAAAACGGCACTTGAAGCATCCGTTCCGGCTTCCTTCGACGTTCGCCTTCATGTATGCATCAAGCATACGGCGAGAATAACCCGCATGCGTCAAAAGGGCGACTGCATTTTCGCGGCATATTTAGATGCGAGCGCGAACGTTTGGGGCGCCACTTGGTGCCAAGATCAAACGGCCTTGGTATCCGGCACGAGTGTCGTACATTCTCATTTGGCCTTTGTCACGCAACTGCTGTCTTAATGGAGGCCGGCCACGAGCCGCCTTTCATATTCGTGCTCGCAAAGTACCCGCGCCGCGCCTTTGTCGCTCGCTGTTTGATGAAATGGCGTCACAAGCGAAACACACCAACCCATTTCCTCCTCTACACAAGCCGGGGGATTTGAGCTCCTCCTATCTCGCGACAATAAGCTTTCTTTTTCAGCTTGACTGTAAGGCCGCATAATTGCTGATGTCGCCTGTGTAATGCAGCATTTAATCAATCATGGTGTGTAATTACGACCCCCTATGAGACAATTATGTGAAGGAATGGAGGCGCTGACTCCCATCATGGATAACATCGTGTAGACGCATTTTTGCAGAAGCAGACTGATTGATGGCAACACAAAACTTGTTTAGTTTTGTATTACTATCAAACACAAACGTGTTTAGTTAGTTAGTTAGTTAGTTAGTTAGTTAGTTAGTTAGTTAGTTAGTTAGTTAGTTAGTTAGTTAGTTAGTTAGTTAGTTAGTTAGTTAGTTAGTCAGTCAGTCAGTCAGTCAGTCAGTCAGTCAGTCAGTCAGTCAGTCAGTTAGTTAGTTAGTTAGTTAGTTAGTTAGTTAGTTAGTTAGTTAGTTAGTTAGTTAGTTAGTTAGTTAGTTAGTTAGTTAGTTAGTTAGTTAGTTAGTTAGTTAGTTAGTTAGTTAGTTAGTTAGTTAGTTAGTTAGTTAGTTAGTTAGTTAGTTAGTTAGTTAGTTAGTTAGTTAGTTAGTTAGTTAGTTAGTTAGTTAGTTAGCGCTTATTGAGAAGGTGACCTTGTTATCATACATTCACATGAAAGGGAAGACGGATTAGTGGACCGACATTTGGCAAATGTGCATGGTGAGGTACAGCTTGCAAATGAAAGTCCTGCGTTGCTGTCTTGAATTTTCAGTATAAGGTATACGATGCAGTCGGTAACAAGTCTTCGTCAAAACGGCGCGCAGGCTTTTATACAGGAACCGTCGACGGTGAGGTTCTTGCGGAACACTCAACTTGACTTTACCTGATTGACACATCATCGCCGGCCATTTATCCATCATTCTGCGTTATATCCCGGACGGCAGCTATATTGTCTTTCTTTTTCAACTGTCGTTCGGCGGTACAGGATAATGCATATTCTACTCATGCGTGTTCCTGAAACATCCATCCCATGAACCTATAACGGGACATACATTATCCGTGTTAACACTGACATCGCCAAAGTATAAACTTACATCATACAGTGTAAGATGTCACATATACGTAACGCCTCATTCACCTACGAACGCTAAGATCACAAGGGAGCGCAAATGTATCTAATCATCAGCCGTCGACATTGCCTCACCCGCAAGAAGTAGTGAAGCTTGCTGGGCAAGTTTATGATACATGACTGTAAGAACAGCGCGAACATAATAGCACAGGATGAGGAAGCAAGTTAAGGGAACACCGCTACAATGTTAGTGAAAGGAAACGGTCGCCTAAGCATGCATTGTCGACAATGTGGAAATGCATCTGGACCACAGGGCCGATCCGTACCACGTGAGCCCCTGATTGAGCGTGGTGACACTATTAGTCGTCGTAAAGACAAACGTTAGGGAGATTATAGAGGCTAGGAACATTGCACACTAGGAAAATTGCACGTGCGGGGAACAAGTGCTTGAGCGTGGCACCTTTGGCACTATCGAACAAAGAGCTTGCGTTTTTAGGTCGTTGGCAATCAGCACCAGGTTGAGTTGTTCAGTGGATATCACCTAATCTCCTTTTCTGTCCTCTTTCGGTCTATGCCGATGGTTCTTATTTATACGGGGCAGACGCAGGAAATAAAGAGTTGGTAGTCAGCGCTCGCGTCGTCGTGTATGTTCCTCCCGCGTTCGCGCCGTTTTTACCGCCAAGAAAGAATATGCCAACAGCGGACGAGGTAATTTTCGTTGTACCACCCGACAACGCCTACGGTAAACGGCAACGAACCGGCCTTGTTTACATGACGACTCGCGGTCGACAAATCGAGCAGAGCTCCTTGGTCAGCGATGAGAGTCGGTCCGAGAAGACAAAAGAAGGCAATCAATAAAAAAAGAAACAAAGAAGAACTCAGAAGAAAAGCCGTGATGGAGGCCATTCGCGAAAACAGGTTTCGTTGCCGCAAGAAGAACTCGGCACACGTAAGGCGTAGTGGCCGGGCACCTACCGTAAACAAGCGGGAACACCGGCGCGGCTCCAGAGGAGTCACAGCCGCGGGGGCTCCAACAATAATTTACCTATGCGCCATGCTCCCGGCGATATATTCGAGCCAATTTGAAGCGTGGTCGTCGTGAATAAAACATGACGCATGCGCCTTCCGCCGGCCACGTCTGGCGTGAACATAGACCGCCGAACGAGATGGAAGTAAAACAGAAAATACGAGAGGCTGCGGCGGTGCTACACCCGTTTGCAAGCCGAAGGAGAACACGCTTCAAAAAGCACGCGCCCGTGCCACCTCGTCTGTTCTTATGCGAGCCAGTAAAGAAAAGAAAAAAAAACGGTGTTACGGGGAAAGCAAAAGGAAGTAGCATAGGTGGACCGCGCGTGGCTTAGTCTCTTCGCATTGAGCCACGGCCGACCGAAACACGGCGTCCTTTTTTGCGAGTCCGAAACAACGGTAAATTTATCTCCCCCTCAGGGTCCCCAGGAATGGCAGAGAAGCCGACCGTTCTTAAACTTGCAATACGCTGTTTTTTTCGTGTTTTCTTTTTTTAAAGTTTGCTTTGTTCGTTGCAGTTCCTCTGCACTTACCTTGCGGTTCGCGTTGTGTATGTATTTGTTTTTCGTTCTTTTTTTTTCAGTTCGCCGCGGATTGCAGGAATTCTGGCCCTTCCTTTGTTTCATTCGTTTGCTTGGCGCATTAGAGACGGTTGCGCGGTCCACGCCACCCTCCGGTCCAATAGAGTTCTTCTATGTGCGCACTAAACTCCCCCCACTCCCCCCCACCTCGACTGCCTCTTCTTCCTCTTTTATTTTATGTCTTGTGTGTTTCTCGGCTTTCACAGTAACGCTGCTTCGATCCGCTCGGCAAGTTTTGGTCGGGTTGGTTAGAATGTCCGGGGAATCTCGGCGCGCTCCCTCGGACCGTTATGTGCGAGGAACGGAGTGTGACCGGCAATCAAATAGGCTTCCGAATCAATTTATCAGTTTGAAAATACTCCGCAACAAGAAAGCGACATAAAGAAGGCCGGACGTGTAAGCGAATAAAAAAGATGTTTCCCGCTTTTTTGTCCAAAGAGCGCTATCACGGTAGGATGGCCTTTTTATTTTTCTTCGATAATCTGGGATGACTCCTTCTTTTACAGCGAAAGCTGTTATGAGATCACAACAAGGGCCGTTTTTGGCGCCGTAGTTGTCCGCCGTCGCCGCCGCCGGTGTCCGTAACTACTATCGCTCGAAATAAGAAAAAAAAACGAAATAAGAAAAAAATTCCAGGATGGAACGAGGTTCGAACCTGGGTCCGCTGCGTGGGAGCCCAGTGTTCTACCACAGAGCCATGTCGGTGCTTGAAACTGCGTTGCATAAAGACCCTATACAGGCTTCATGCCGCGAAGGAACCACATTAACACATGTAGTGTAGCGTGGTAGAAGAGTAAAATAACAACCAAGCGTCACACAACGCGAATTTTGTAACCAAGCGTCATACAATGCGAATTGCGCAACGAGTGGGTTGTTGAATGCTTCCAACCCATTACAAAGGGCACTCCCATAATTCTTCATCGTCATCAGCCACAGCACCAACAAAGTGAACATAATGCCTTAAAGGTGTTTAGCGGGTACCACGATTCTCCGCAGAATGACGAAAAATGAAATAGTGGCTGCTTCTCTACTTCAAAAAATAATGATCATATATAGCGTAGTGGGTTCCTCGCAAGTGCACTTCTATAGGTGGCCAAGTGCACTTCTATAGGTTGCCAAGGAAGCCCATAAGGCTCCCATGATGCATTTCCTCAGGGTCTCACTATAGTTCTTTCCCTGTCTTCCTCTTTCCCACGGTAACGTATGTTATATAGCGTGGCGGGAAAGTAAATTAATGACCGGGCGTCACACGATGCGAATTACATAATTAGTGGGTCGTTTAAAGCTTCCAACCCATTACAAATGGCTCAGCCATAATTCTTCATCGTCATCAACCATCGCATCAAGAAACTGCACATAACGCCGTACACATGGTAGCTCGTTTCTCCGCAGAATTACGAATAATGTCACGGTGGATGCTTCCCAACTTCACAAAAATTATGGTTTGTGGCGTAGTGGGTACGTTGCTAGTTTACTTGTATTAGTAGCCTCAAGAGAGTTTATAACGGGCTCTAGAAATGCCGCTCTTCCAGCTTTCGCTGTGTCTGTGCTGCGCTTACCGCGCAGGCCTGGCGTTTTTTTTTCTTTAACCTCCGCGTGCTATGCCTCTGAAAGAAATTGCTATTTTAGTTCAGGTCAGTCCAGTTAGGGCTCTTTGCGCGTTTCAGCCCATTTTCATTGCCGTAACCTTCTTGCAATATGGAAACAAATCAAAGTGCATGAGTCTGAGCGAATAACGTAGCCTTTCGCCAACCCGTCAAAGCAGAACAGAATAAACGGAGTTTTATGAAGGAAGAAAAAGCATTGGGCGAAGCTCGCACTAAGCCGCGCAAGGCTTGAAAAAGCGAAAGTGGACGAAATCTGAAGGCTAATCTGGTTGCCTCTAGGCTGTTTCTAGGCCTTAGCTTGTTGATGCTGGGTTGTTGTTTCTACGTTGCTTCTCAGCGCGGAGAAGTTAGAGTTAAACCACAGACAGTCACAGACACGACGCGGTTGTTTAGACTCCAGAGACAGAACCTCGCGCTAAAACCCAGCGTTCGCACCTCTCATAGATCTACGGGCTGCTTATTCTTGTTGTAGCTAGGTTGTCGGTAGAGTGGGCCGGCACCTCTTCGAGTTCACTCTTTGGCTTTGGCTTCCTTCCGCATACCCGTTTGATGACGATAGTTTCCTTCTTCATTTTTAGTGGACCAGTGGCGAGTAGTGGGATTTACCCAAAATTTGTGGAACATACCCGTTTATGGAGATGATAGTGTTAGCATAGGCCGCACGTCACATATCCGTACCAGGGGCGTAGCCAAGGGGGGGTTGGGGGAGGGGGGTTCAACCCCCCTCCCTCGAAATTTTTCAATTTTGCTTGCGCATATATACACGCATACATGCAAACGCACGCGGGAACATACATAAAGTATGATTGGGAGGAGTGAAGAGATAGTGGAAAGGAAGATAGGAGTAGAGAAAGAGGAAAGAAGATAGGAAAGTAAGGAAATAAAAAAATGACGAAGACGTGGACAAAGTTAAGTAAAAACACGAAAAGAAAACGTCCCCTTCTTACGCTATGTACAAAACAATTCACTTGCAAGCTTTCGTAAGCTCAAGTCTCTTCTCACTCTTTGATACGGTGGCACGGTGATCGAATCGCATATCAAAGCGACACCAGCGAAACACGGAGAAGACGGTCACGCTAGCGTGTTTTCTGATGGCTTCGTTTAATAACCTGTATGTGCCATTCAGGAAGTATACGACCAACAGATCCTTGCGTATTGTCGCAACGCCATTCGAAGCAACGGCCACCACTCCTCCTTTTGTTAACCAACGCTCGCGCGATCTCCGTGTTTTCGTTGCCGTTGTGCTCTCCTGGCTTTTGTGCTTCCCCTGTCCAGGGGACGCGGAAGTTTGGCGGTTCATTAAACGTATCCCCCCGTCCTCCCTATCTCACCGTATCCGACAGAGATAGAGAACTCGAGTAAGACAGGGAAGGAAGGATGCGATCGGCACCCAAGCAAATTGACACATGTTGCGAGTGATGTCGGCGTTAAGGCCTGGACCAAAGCGGTGCGCCCCCTCCCCTTCCCAACACTATCCCCATCCACGCGTCCCTTAACTCCAACCTATTGGTGCTCGAAAGCTGTCTTCCCATCTCCTGTGCGATCCTCGCCCCTTTGCAGGTTTGTGTGTCTTCGCACGTTCCTTTCTATACCGCTGTTTCGTAGGCAGTCAGAAGCCTTCTCGCCTCTCCGTCTACCGTACGCCGTTCGTTTTGCGTGCTTACGGCCCGCTGAAGATCGGCGAGGCTTAAGGGATAACGCGACCCTCCGACAGAATGCCGATCTACCCTTCTTTCTTCATTCCTTCCTTAACCCAACTTTTCTGGGGTTTTTTTCTCACTATTTTTCGTCTTTTAGTTCGTTGCTTCGGGAACGACATACGAGGCGGTGTGCCGTTAGAACTCAGGCTCACGTGTGTTCGGCACGGCGCCTTTGTTTGAACGGGCGCCACGCAATAGCTCGTGCTGATCCGTTGGACACCACGCGACAATGGGAGAGCCCTCCGGGAAGGAAAAAAGAAATATCGCCCGACAACTCATTACGCCTCGTCGACATCTTTTCCTACCTCGTTCTTTTTTTTTTTGGGGGGGGGGGGGGGGGGGTTGGAGGCGGGGGGGGGCGGGGGAGTCTCCGACTCTCGCTTTCAACGTCAGTACGAACGTCGGTGTGCTCCCACTCGCGATGGCTAATTCTGCGAGCACACTTTTTCGTGGCTTTTTACTGAACGGCTTCCGAAAGGTCATTCTCGTTCGCTAGCTCGTTGCCCCGGCGGCAGCGTGATTAAAAGACCGCCCCTCCAAGCGCACACTCTCACTTTTGCCCGGACGAGTTATGTGGCTGGTTATATATAACCACTGCCTACCAGTAGTGCTCGTTTTCTTTTTACTCGTTTTATTTCAAACGGCTCTTTCATAAACTGCCTGCGGAGCACAGCGCAGTGTCGTTTATGTCTGGTTGATTAATTAAGTGAGAGAAGAAAACAGCTAAAGCGTGACATCAAAGTTCGCGAATACCCTATTAAAAAGATTCATTAATTAACTTTCTAGTTGCTCACTTTCAGGAGCTTAACGAAAACTCTAAAGCGGCGGAATTCAAGCCGGACGGCAGTGAAGTGAATTATAGGTTAATTTATCAGGAATTCCGAGTTTAACACCAGCTTTTGGAGAACTGTCCTCGTTAAAGGTAGTTTAGAGCCCATTTGAGTTCTATGTGCTTTCAGTTGTTTTTATTACACTATTAACCAATTCATAGGTAGAACGAAAAAGCAAGAGAGGGAGTCGCATCTCCGCCACCTTCACAACGCTACTTCTGAAATGCCTAAAACTGAATGTGCAGTAAACCTTTCAATTTCAGTAGACCCGTATCGCGGCTTGTTTTAAATAACGTTCCTCTCGGTATCTCTCTCTCTCTCTCTCCTGTCCTCTACTTCGAAAGCTGATGATGTTTCCCGAAGTGCGGTCACCGTGAACGGGAATCGAACCCACGTCAAGAGCTTAAGAGCGCGACACCTTACCTGCTAAGCAACCACAGTAAGTCTGTGGGTCAGGATCTCTTCACATGCACGGTGTTGTCGTTTGTCAAGCTCTTTTTACGTTGAGAGAGAGAGATGAAATTCTTTAATGAAATGCCCGGAGAGGTTAGCCTGGTTTGTCGCCTGGCTTGCTACTCCAGGAGTCGGGTGATTATGGCATATACAATGATCACATATACACCATATACATACAAATAGTACATACAGTCACAAACACACATATATACATAAGAAGAGTCCTTCACAGGCTTTGGTTAAGCTGAGTGTTCCTCAGAAACGTCAACAGCGCTTTTGTGCTGCGCATCGCACAACTGCTGTCTTGCCACGGGCCGAGAAGGTGCCGCAGCTCCAAGCTCGAGCCGCGTTGCAAATGAAATGCCTCCTTCAGAATCTGTCGTTCTGCGTCGTAATGGGAACAGTCGCAGAGTACGTGCTTTAGGTCTTCCCGAGTGTTACATGTGGTGCACGTGGGTGAGTCCGACTGCCTGATCTTGTGCTTGAACTATTTCGTGTAGGCAACGTCGAGTCTCAGCCGGTGAATGCAAGTTTTATCTTGTCTGGTTAATCACTGTGGCACATGAAAGCTACACGTCGGGTCTGTTGTGTGCAGCGGTCCGTACTGGTTGTTGACATCGCTCCATATTATTCTTTGAAGATTACGCGCGAACGCAGACACCAGAATCGCTGCGTCTTTTCTTGAAAAAGGAATTTCAATTTCCTCAGATGCTGTGTCATGCGCAGCTCTGGCAGAGGAGTCAGCTCGAACACTCCCTTCGATGCCGCAGTGAGCGGGCAGCCACTGCAGTACTACATCGTGGTGTAGTTCATGAGCATTATTGCCTAGGCGCCTGATGTCTAGGACTAGTTGGTCTTGCGTACGTGGAGATTTAAGGGACTGCAGTGCGGCTCGTGAGTCGGAGAATATCACCCAAGAGTCGGGTCTCTGATCTTTAATATATGCAAGCGCCCTCCGCAATGCAGCCAGCTCAGTGGCAGCGGCGGATGTACGGTGGCTGAGAGCGGCTGTGATGGTGACATTCGCCGACGGTATCCACACGCCTATAGCAGATGATCCATCTGTGACAGACCCATCTGTATAAACGTGACGGCGGGTTCTACAGTTGGTGTTGATGTGTTCTAGAGCGAAGTATGTCAACGCTGACCCAGGTGTGTTTCTCTTGCTCTTGAACCCCGGCACTTTCGTGACTATCGTCCAGGAAGGAAGCTGCCATGGATGCCCCGACAATATCGACGGCTTTTCATACGTCGGGGGGAGTAACATTCGCACCTCAGAAATGCTGACTGAAGCAAGTGGATGATCTTGTACCCTTGCCGCAAAACGCAGACAGACTCGGGGGAACTCTTGCTTCATTAGCAGGGCAGCCGAAAGACGTTTGCTTTCTGTCAAGGTCAATGTATAATGCAAACATAACTTTACACGCCGTCCACTTGTATGCGCATGCTACACTGAACTCGTTGGCGTGTTCTAGAAAGTTCTTGAACAGCGACGGAAACGCACAGAGCGAAGAGTGGCGCGCCAGCACCTGTAGTAAACAACTTAACCAATCAACCAACCAATCTAACGCTGGATAAATATAACCCGAGCGCAGGCGGCAACGCTGCATGCCGCGAGGACGTTGGATATTTAGATGAGATGCGTTTCGGGCCCCTCTCAAGTTCATTCGCAATTCAAAAATGGAGTGTGTACGGTGAGCCGCGACAGCCCTGGGCAGTAACATCGGTGACGCCCTGTATAGTTTTATCTACACAAAGTTTAAGATAGAACCTGACCTACGTCAATGTTGCTTGGTGCAGGTCAGCAATTGCTTTATCACGCGCTTCACTTCCATGCCTTTCGAACAAAATAGTAAACTGCGGTTGAAGGCACTTACATTTACGAGGTCCACGGGAACACGCGCAGCACCAACCCTTACTTCAGTCGACAGCCGCTTGTAGTCAGTGAGCGAAATAATATAAATACGTATACTGAACCACGCGCATACACTTTGTTCGACACAAACCTAGGTAACGTATACTACGTCCATATGCATGTTTGTGCTTGCTTTATCGTTGGTGGTGTTTCTTTTTTTCCGTCAAGCGCGCCTTCTTTCATGGTCAAAACATTCTCAGTCATTCATGCGTCTCGCGGAAGCTGTTTTTCCTACTGTTTTTCCTGCATCAAAAACTTATTTTATCGAGAGTGCACGAAATTCCAGCACTTCTTCTCAACACAGCCTTCTTTATCTTTATCCGCGAAAATCTAATAAAAGCTTTATATCACCTTTATCTACGACGTACATTCCTGCTCGCCACGTCTGTGCGATAGACCAAAAATCATCGTGGGATTGGTCTATGGCTTGGTCGGGGCAGCGCTGTTTTACACACACACTGCCTTAAAGAAAAAGCCGGCTTTCGCCTGTGCGTAACCGTTGTTACCAGCAGGCGGTGTTGAACAGTGAACTTTGCGCTTTACGCAGTGAAAGCATGCTTGGATGAAGCTCGATGAACAAAAAAAAAAGCTACTCAAGTTCAGGAATAGAAGAGGAACGATGGCGGCAGCTGATATGCTCTTCAAACACCGCACTGCAACGCAAGCAGAAAACCTCCGGTGTGCTTGCGACAGACACAGGTTGTGAAGAGCAAAGTAAAGCACCTAACACACACGCTCGCGCAGCGCGCCTGAAGAGACGCCTAGCAACATCAACAAAAGCAGGCCCACGGTGGTGCCCTGTCTGAAAACAAAGGGGGACAAAAAAAATGGTCGAGAGAACGACCTGAGGAAAGCAAGTAACGGCGACCGAAGTAAAGCTAGGCCTAAAAGTCCGCTCCTGTCCTCACCTTAGCTTAATGAGAAAACCCTCCCGGCGAAGTTCGCCTTTCTTGTTTCTCCCTTCCCTCTTTTTTTGTGCGTTTTGCGGAGCTCCTTGGGCACTGCTGCTAGGGTCCGCGCGCTCTCCTTTCCTGGCTGGCTTTGGCGTGCGGCGGCACCGCGGGCGGCACTCCACACAGCGGCGTCCTGGCTGCGAGCGGCCCTATATACTCAGGTGCTGTTTTATTGCCCTCTCCGGAGTCTGACGAGAACAGCGCAAGCAGGGGACACGCACAGTGTTTATGGTGCACAACCAACGCTAACGCGCAGAACACAGCGAAAAAAACAAAAACAAGAGAGGTATACGGAGTGGCGGGGAGTGCGTTGCTCCGATTCTGCACCCTCGCCTTGTGCAGCGGCGCTGCACCGCGATGTGTAACGTTTACCTAACCTTCGTTTTACTACATTATTTTACTGTCGGCACTGCAACTTCCTGCACGCACAGCGGTGGTAGCACGCACCTCCTTACACCAACTATGGAGGATGGAACATTTTTTATTGTTTAGTTTACGAGTGAGGGTTTATAACCAGCACCTGCGGACAAGAACGTCGAGGAGTCTATTCGGCTATACCCTCTTTCGTGGCGGCGCTGTCGCATCGTGTGATCAACGGCCCGGACAAGCGAGTGTGACGACAACCCTCGGGGCTTATTATAATCTATTCTGCGAAAAAAAGAAAAAAAAAAACGAACTGGAGGACTATGGCGAGTTTTGTTGCAGGAGCAGATGAAGTGGTGACGATGACGGCGTACGTTTATTATTGCTTAGTATGTAGATAGATCCTCTTTGTATTAGGGAATGGAGTCCTTACCGACGCACACTCATTAAGCTTATTTGAGAAACGATTATCTTGTTTATGCCAAAATAATGTCCCATGGCACCCTGGCAAATAAATGACGAATGAGGATACCCTGCGATGAAACTAAACACGTGGAATATGTTTAATCACGTTGTCGCGAAACGCTTCCGTGACAGCGAAAGAAGCACTTACACTGAGTGAGTGAGTGAGTGAGTGAGTGAGTGAGTGAGTGAGTGAGTGAGTGAGTGAGTGAGTGAGTGAGTGAGTGAGTGAGTGAGTGAGTGAGTGAGTGAGTGAGTGAGTGAGTGAGTGAGTGAGTGAGTGAGTGAGTGAGTGAGTGAGTGAGTGAGTGAGTGAGTGAGTGAGTGAGTGAGTGAGTGAGTGAGTGAGTGAGTGAGTGAGTGAGTGAGTGAGTGAGTGAGTGAGTGAGTGAGTGAGTGAGTGAGTGAGTGAGTGAGTGAGTGAGTGAGTGAGTGAGTGAGTGAGTGAGTGAGTGAGTGAGCGAGCGAGCGAGCGAGCGAGCGAGCGAGCGAGCGATCGATCGAGCGATCGAGCGAGCGAGCGAACGATCGAGCGAACGAGCGAGCGAACGAACGGCCAGGCAAATGACTTAACCAACTGGCTGTCCTACCTATATTGGCCTCGAGGAGTTACGGAGTCGCCCTCTATTGGACGCGCCTCGATTGCGTGCTAGGCAGGATACCGCCGGCGCGCTCCCCATAGGCTTTGCTGTCGGCGCTCTACAAAAACCCCTCGTGGAAGCCCTCCAGGGCATTTCTGTAAGTACTTTCGAAATGAACGGTGTTCTTTAATGTCAAAATAATCATTTTCGACGAACTCAAAGCACAAGATCGTCTACAGTCGCTGTATCCTTGCAGAAAACTAACTGAGCACCCGCTTCACGCTGTCACCGCGTTGGAGACCACTGAACCGGCTTCTTGCGTGAAGGGTACTCACTCGCTGAGTGCTGTCTGAAATATCTCGTTAGAGTAGACTGCCTGTATAACCAAACCGAGCATAACAGAAAGAAGCCTCAAGCCAGCGATCGCACGGGTTCGCGACGACTGACGGTGCCTCTTCATGTATGAGCGTCTGCATGCATATGTTCGTACTGATGGTTTCGCTTTTGCTACGAGCGCGTTTTGGCACCGCGCTGTGAACTTTAGGCCGCAAAATATGAGAATTTGTGAGTAAACAAACAACTACTGTTGCGCGGACGCTATAAGAGCAGTTCAAAAACAATTTTCTTACAACTGTGGCTTCGGTGCGCATGGCAACTTTGTGATCTGCCGTCCCGATGATTCAGTGTTTTTTTTTTTTCTTTTTCGTTCTAAATTCGGGTACGTTTCAATGTCATTTGACAAGTTGTCTCGCACTGCGTATTGATCGGTCTTCTCAGCGGGCAAATGCCGCTGCTTCTGTTTCTTTATTCAGCGCATTCGTTTCGTTTGGTGCTCACACAAAACTTGAGCAAATGCGACGACTTTTTTTAATGCTCCTTAATTATCGTTCCGTTTGCATTCCAGTGAACTTGCCGCTCTCTGTCATCAACAAATTAATAGACCAAAGCTTCGCCACTTCGAGATTGCTGGTGGAAGAAGAACCAGTCTACGAGACCGAGCATGTAGTAGCATGCGACGCCTAGGAAAAGAAAGAAAATACAGTAACGTTTGCCGGACTTGTTCTGCAAACGTCAGCTGTGAACTAGAACCCACATCAACTTGAAATAGCGGTGAATAAAATAGAAGTTATTGCAGCAACCAGCAACCGCAAAACAGGATAGTAATTATTTGGCGAGTACCCCAGCGATTTTGGCAGCAGTGTCGTGTCTAACGCCAACAGGGTGGCATCTTTCCCACGTAAGTAAATGAGGCTCCAAGAAAATATATGGGGTTGGCCGGTGGGCCGATCACGGAGGCAATGCAAAATTTATGTAGCTTATGAAGCAATGCATGCCTCATCAAATGGGAAGGTTGACCGTCGGCGTAACGCGTCGGCGGCGTCAGCACGAGTGATGCAAAAAATAATCGTCACGTGATGGTGTCACCATATGACGTCATGACGTCACAGATCGCCTAAATAGTAGCGTCATTATGACGTCACATGATGACGTATTCACACGTCATGGTCGCTTTGCATTGCCTCCGTGATCGGTCACGGAGGCCGTGCAAAACCGCTTTAGGCGCAGAACGCTTTTGGAGGGGGGCGCGGGAGAATCAGTACATCGACTGACAAGAAGAAGATGGCTTTCGCCTTCTAGTCATCTTTAACTAATGCATAAGGGACCCTGTGCATTTTTTAATTCAACGTATCTAAACAATGACTTGCGCATCTGCAGCCGATTTTGTGGACGCTGAGCACGAGGCCGACGATCAAGAGGTCGCATTGGAGGGTTCTGAGATGGCATCGCACGTGGTAAAAGGTAGCGCTTTTACCATCCTGTGGCAGATAAGTATCATTTGCCGGCGGGAAGCGCGCGCGAGCCATCGTCTCAGTGTGCGCTGTCTGCTACTCACCGAACATCGCAGGCCCGACGCAGTAACAAAAGTCTTCGTCGCGGAAGTGCTTGTTGCACACAAGACTCGTAGCGGATGGCTACTTGCCAGTTCTTAGCTTTACAACCCATGCTTCACGCTGTTTCTTGTCCCGCGGTTACCAGTGCAGGCTGACGCTGGGCTCCTTTGCGTGAGCGCGGCACTGCGGCACCGAGCGGTAGAGCCCCATGTTCGTCGCCTTCGGAGGCAGCCACTCTATTACAATGGTTTCAATTGAGTAGAAAATGAGAGAAAACTTCCGAATTTGAACAGACCGCAGCGCATGTGGGACTTGAAACTCGTTTTCAGAGCACGCGGCAGTGCGCCACAAGCAGCCGACGCGGCCGCTGAGACCACGTGATCCTGCCAAGCACGTCACGCCGACGGTGGCGCCGGCGTTTCCAGTGGTGGGCCTCGAGGCCAATAGCTTTAGCGAACTTGATAATGTATCCTTTAACCGCCAACTCTATTAGGTCTGTGGCTGGACTTCGACGATGAAATGCGAGGGCTAAAGACCGGAATGCCCTTCATCTCTACGCATATCTCCACAATGCGCTGAAAAATGCCGCACTGAAGAGAAAAAGGTCATCGGAGTTGAGTAAGCAGAGCTTCGGGAGATGCAACGGAAAGAGCTAGCTCAATTCTTTCCACGGCTCAAGCTGTCCAGCCTTGTCATGGCGGCCCTAAATACACTGCCTCGCCATTTGCCGCTGCTTTGCAGCCAATTACAGCCGCTATATTTGCTTTCACCGCGCTGCCCACCTCGAGCCCAGATGACCGGCGTAGGAACAGTTTAACGAGGCGAGTGCACCTGCCCACGCGTTGCCCTTTTCTTTCCTTATACGATCGCGGTCGATCAATACGTCATTCCCTGCCTACGCGTACCCGCACATTGAGACCACACCAACTTTCTGCTCTGCTTTTCTTTTGGGCAAACCATTAAAATAACTGGGTGACATTTGCCTTGACAAATTTCCCCACATTACACCCTCTCCTTTCCAAGGCTGCCTCCCCTTTCCATCCCCTCTCTCTTTCCCCGACATGCCAAATAATCCCGAAAGAATCGTTCCATTCGCGTGCCCGTTTCTCATTTGCCCTATATACAGGGGTTCGAACAATTTCGAGCCATTTCAGCAGATCTTTCCTCACCTCTCCCTCTATCCCTCAGAGAGCGGCGCGAGGGAAGCATTCAAATTCAATACACCCTCCCCTTCTTTCATCATCGCTTCTCCTTTGCCCATTCTCCGCCTCCTGGTACAACTCGCACCCAAGAAATGTTTTTTTTCTCTATCTCTCGGTTGTCACGTTCTTTCTCACGTCTTCCACCTCTTTCTTTCTTTCTTTCTTTCTTTCTTTCTTTCTTTCTTTCTTTCTTTCTTTCTTTCTTTCTTTCTTTCTTTCTTTTGTTCTTTCTTTCTTTCTTTCTTTCTTTCTTTCTTTCTTCTTTCTTTCTTTCTTTCTTTCTTTCTTTCTTCTTTCTTTCTTTCTTCGTTTTTGATTCTTCCGCCCTGAAGCATGTGAGCGCTAGTGGGAAGGCACCGCGTTCGATGACGAAGAAAAAAAAAAGAAAACAAGACGATGAGAGGAGAGGAAAGCTTCAGTCACTTCTTCGGCAGGGTCTTCCTTTTCTACGTGAGCACTGCTGGCTGCTGGCGTATTTCTCCGCCGCTCCCTCACTCGTACATCTGTCTTTTCTATCAGAGAAAATCCCTCGACGGCATCCCCTACGGGGCTTACCTTTCTGCACCCTTTATTCTTACTTCTATACCAAAATCCAGATTCACGACTTTTTTGTATCTCTGTCAGTTTCCCAACGCGCTCCCCGTCTTTGGCATGTAAGACACGTGGCGGCAATTTCGTAAATCGACAAGAATCGTCGACGCTTGCTGCGACGCCTGTGGGAATCAGAGAGGTGGAAAGGAAAACTGAAGGAATCATGAAAGAACGTCGTACAGAAAGAAACCTTTATCATTTTTTTAACGTAAGAAGAGCAACTTCCGAGCCAGCTGTCCCGAAAAGTGCCGGGAGTGGTTTTAACTGCGCACTCAGTTCGTCGAGCCTCTCAGCGTGCTGACAGCTCAATGGTTTCACGCGTGTCCCGGCTTTCCGGGCTCGCACGCACCCGCGTTAGCCGCTCAACACGCGTTCGATACCTTAAATTTACAGCGCGTTTTAACTCGACGCACCGTTTCTCTCCGTCGCCGCCGCCTGCCGCATGAGAGAGAGCGATGCACGGACGTTGAAGACAGCGAGGCTCTTTTGTCTCACCGATCAGATATTCATCATCTTCCTCATTCGAAAGCGGCATTTCAAGAATTGCGGCACACTTTCAACTCATCTTTTTGTCACGCGCAGGCATTTCGCGGTATGCGCACCCAACAGCAAAACTTTGCGAGGCGCGATATGCCCAAGAAAGCTGTATTCTCGCTTTGTCTCGGTACGTAAGCTCCAAATAAATGTTTCATCCTGTAACTGGTATTGCAGCCTGTACAGCCAACAGTTAGACTAGAAACATTACGCACTAAAAAAGGGGACATTCGCGTTTATTGTGGAACTGTACGCCCAGTGAACTTTTGCCTTTGTATGTACATTAGGAAGTGCGCGTCTCTGCCCTTTTGGCATGCGAGGAATAACAGGCTCTCAATAACGAATGTAAAATAATAAACAGGTTATTGTGTGTTTATGCGACAGATATCTGCGGGCTTCGCTGCTTTTTTTTTTTTCGCTCTCGCAACACGTAAATGAAAGGCATTTCATTGCACCCGTCCGAAATCCCTAGAGTGCCAATGAAGGACGTATACTTTAACCAGTCAAATGAACAGCTAATTAGCAAGCTACATAGCTAGCTAGCTTGCTGGCTAACTAGGTAAATTACTATCTAAATATATATCTAAGTATATATTTAAATTAATATCTAACAAGCCTATTAACTATCGAACTAACAATTTAACAACTTAGAAGAAAGTTTATGCCACATCATTGCTCCTCAACAGCTCTGCACGATCAGATCTATAGAAGTACTATACGACACATATTGTATATGTACTACATAGTGCTTCTGATTATTTTTTTATTTTCTTATTCTGTTATTCTTCCTAATTTTTCTTGGCTTTGCGTATTTCTTCAGTACTACTATCATGATGATAGAATAGTAGGTTCTAACGTAGCCTACATTGCCATATTTTTTTTTTCATATATAAATAAAAAAGAGATATACTACGCGCGTCATCTAAAGCTGTAACACGGGAGCTCAAATTATTATTTTTTATTGATATATGAAAAAAAAAAACATGGGAAGAGGAAATTGCCTGTAGACCGGCATGAGAAACAGGAAAGCGTGCCTGACCAGTTAAGCTTCTATGCACGTATTCCGTCTTTAGAATGTTACCAAGTGATTCTCCTATACGTCGCAAATTTTAGGGTGGTAACCACCACCGCCTTCTCTGCCTTCTCGTTTACAGCGCTTTCTTTCCGCGATATCTGAACATTATGTTGTAAGAATGGCAAACTGGGCTTGTTGGTTTAACATATTTGAAGTTTAAGGTGCGAATAAGACACGGACGAAGATGTACGTGCTTCTTATCTTCGTCCGTGTCTTATTCGCGCCTTAAGCTTCAAATCCAAACAATAACCACAACGTCGTGATCAAGCGTTAATGCTTTTTTCTTTAAAAAAAAACGTCTTTTTGTACAGATGGCGGAATCTGCTTTAGGCAAACCGTAGCGTAAACGTATCGATTTCATGATTCTCCCTCTTAAGCGCGTTGTTGTTGTTGTTGTTGTTGTTGTTGTTGTTGTTGTTGTTGTTGTTGTTGTTGTTGTTGTTGTTGTTGTTGTTGTTGTTGTTGTTGTTGTTGTTGTTGTTGTTGAAATCGATATTGCCACGCCCACTTCTTGTCTTGTTTTGATGTATTCGGGTTTGACCGGCAGGGACGGTTATCAACGCTCGACGCTGTCCGCGAAGCATTGTTCGAGAAGCTTCACGTCTATAGTAGATCGTTCTGTTAAGATTGCGCCCCGCACGCGAATGTTCCAGCTTTGTCTAGAGATAACGCCGCCACCAGCGATATTGCTGGAAAGTTCGATACCGCCTGTATAAAAGCCGACGCGATTGACCGCTTGTCAGTTGATCGACGGACGACGCCCTGTTCGCCGCTATCATTGTACAGCGTGTATTGCTGTAGCTCTAGTTCTCATTTTTCCGGCCACAAGTTCGGCCAAATAAACAGTTTCATCCTGCAAACGCCGACTGCTGTCTTCGTCGACGTCACAACCACGTGACATCTGGTGGAGGTGCTGCTTCTTCCATGATCCGGACGCCCCCGCGAAGCGCTGACCCAAGTCCAAGCCACGAGGAGGACGACAGCAAAGAAAACCCGGATCGTCCAACAAGCCGCAGGCAGAAGGGACTGCAGCCAGAGCACGGGCTCCTTCCCGAACAAACCAGGCAGCCCAAGGTCCCAACACCCACCGCAGCGACGATGACCGACCCCGTGCAGCTTGCGCCGATCCTACTCCGGCAGCCCAAGGAGCCGCCAACCTTCCGCGGGTCGTCATTCGAAGACCCGGACACCTGGCTCGAGACTTTCGAAAGGGCCTCAACATTCAACAACTGGGACTCCGAGGACAAGCTGCGTCACGTTTACTTTTACCTCGAAGACGCAGCAAGGACCTGGTTCGAGAATCGGGAGTCCACTCTTCGAACTTGGGACGCCTTTCGCAGCGCTTTTCTGCAGACGTTTGCAAGCGTCGTCAGAAAAGAAAGGGCCGCAGCCTTGCTAGAGACGCGGGTCCAACTTCCAAATGAAAGTGTTGCCATCTTGGACGGAAACCCGTCTGGTCAGGAACAGACATTAAGACAATTAAAACAACACTCTGACCACGATTAAAAGCAAATAAAAGCACGACGTTTCGGCCCCCGTACGGGAGCCTTGTTCACAAGTGAAAAATGACTGTGTGAGCGGTCCGGTTATGTATGTTATAAAATGGGACGTAAGCAACGTGTGTAGGCGTGCGGAAAGTTTCCGTCATTTCGATTGAGTGCGTGCGCCGTTGGCTGGATCGTGATAGATTCGAGATGAAGCCGAGATGACCAGTTCTTTTCTCTTTCTGTTATTCTTGCGTTATCCCATTCTACTTTGTGTCCAGACGTTTCCGCGTGCTCGGCCAGTGCATTCGATGAGACCTTTTTCTTCTCCTGTTGTTGTTGTCGTGGAGCGCCAAGTCCGGTTAAGTCACGAGAAAGTGCTCAAATTTTCGGTAATCGGTAACAGAACATAAACGCTATTTTTTTCTCTCATTTGATTTCCTACTGTTCGCGTGTACAATACGAATTAGCCCTCCCTTGTGCGATGCTTGCTCCATGAACCACCTGCGCAAATAAACAAACAACGCTTCGTAAACAGGGTACTGCTTGTTTACCTTGCCAGCGATTCTACTACGCTGGCGTATAATCGCCGAGTTTGCTCGTTGTGTGTACACGTGCCTTTAACACGGGGTCATCTAACCACATATATATATGTTTGGTGTTTCAATAAATTTTCAGTTGATAGTTTGCGCCGTGTTTCGTTTGCCTTCCTTCGTGTTTCGTTCCTTTGCGCACCACAGCATTAAGATGAGTTACCAACTCGCCCAGCAGTCCGTACTTCTCATTACACGGGTTCTCGCGATGTTTGTACATTGGCGCAACCACGGTTTCTACAGGCGTGCGGTAAAAATATAGAAGAGCAACAGTTTCACGTCACGAAATGCTTTTCCCTTAAATACATGCGCGAATAAACGACGCTCCTAACATTTTCCTCGAACATTGGCGTAGGAACTCCGATACCCAGTGAGTGGCCCATTCAAGCGAGTGCACCTAAAGGGAAAAAAGTTACAGCGTAGAGAAAATTTGCAGCTATGGTGCCACTTTGTGTAGTTTGCTTTTTTTTTTTTTGTCGCGATGTCGTAATGGTGGTTATATGGGAAACGATCGTAATGTTTATTCGAGGGAAACTGGACAGTTCTGACGCTGTTTACCAAAACGGAAAGGTTGCGAAGAAGGTGATCGATGGTCTCTTCACAGTTCCGCTAAGTGTACGCTGCTGAACCAGCTATATTGTAATTCGATAGGTGCATGCATTAGTGGAGTCCACCCGAACCAACATTGCGAGTAGCTTGTGATGTAGGATCGTTCGCTGCTATAGACTTTCTGCACGAATCAAATCTTTCCGTGTATCTCTGTCCCCATATTTTACTATGCCTAAGGGCAAAGTACCCAAATAAATAAAAAAAACTCCAGGCCTGCGCGGAAAGCGCAGCACAGTCAGAGCGAAAGCTTGAAGAGCGGCATTTCTACATCCCGTTGTAAACTCTCTTCGGGATACTAATAAAAGTACACTTTGCCATAAATCATAATATTTGTGAAGTTGGGTAGCGCCCACTACGCGATCATTCGTCATTCTGCGGAGAAGCCAGGTACCCGCTAGACATCTGTAAGACATTGTGTGTACTTCGTTGATTCTGGGCCTGATGACGATGAAGAATTATGGCAGAGCCTTTTGTAATGGCTTGGAAACATTCAACAACACACTCGTTGCGCAATTCGCGTTGTGTGACGCCTGGTTGGTATTTTACTCTTGTACGACCCTATATTACACGTGTTACTATGGTTCCTTCAAGACGTGAAGCCTGTTTGCAAAGGGGTTTCAAGCACCGGCATGGCTCTATGGTAGAACACTGGGTTGCCACGCGGAGGGATCAGGTTCGAACCCCATTCCATCGCGAATTTCTTTTCTTATTTCGTTGTTTTTTTTTTTTTTGTTATTTCGTGCGGTAGCGGTTACGGACACCGGCGGCGGCGGCAGCAGCAGACAACTACAGCGCCAAGAACGGCCATTGTTGTGATCTCATAACAGCTTACGCTGTAAAAATAAAAAGAACGGCAGAGAGAGATAGAGAAGTTCGGTTGGCTGGAAATAATCAGCATCATTGATGTCCCTCTTGAAAGGCGTGCACAACACTGCTGTTACTCAATATCAACGCCTCTCGGAAACGGACCGCGGAGTCTCAGAAGCCTCACGTATTGACAGCCAGCTGTTCCAGGCTGGAGCGCGTCCCTCGGTCGTGTTTTGTACGTCCTATCAGTTTTCTTTCTCATGATCAGAGCAGGACCACTGACGACCAGCCATCTCTACTTCGGGTGGGAAACATTAAAACCAGCCGCGGTTCTTAACGTCAATGATGCAACCTTGCCTAGGTGCATTAAAACTTGGGGTGTGCCGAGTAATAGTAGCGACTCCATCTCACTTGCGTTCGATAGGACTGCTCAAGCCGCTTCATTAGGCGCTTTATTGTGCTCGAGAATGAAGTGCAACGGAACGCAAGAAGCCTTACTTCCGCATCATTGAGAGCAAGATGGACGCTGGTGTCATGAACAGTGTCTCGTGAATGGGCACACGACGGTGATCCATCAATCGTTCTCTTCTTCCTATGGCCCGTGCTCTCGTCTCTTTGTTCGTACGCCTACCAGCACGAAAATAAAGCCGCACGCTACCATTCCCAAGTGTCCTTTGCTATCGCTTCTCAGCTGAACGCGGCCGCGTTAAAATGCCCGTGGCGCCGAGGCAAACGAGCGCTCGTTGCTCTCACTTAAAAACCGAAAGGCTCCGGGATAAGAGAAGTGCGCACCCTGCGATGCACCCTGCTCACTACGTAGTTTATCGGTGTGAAGAGACGGCGACAGAGACAGCGAAAATGTACTTATCTGCGTAAAGTTGAGGAGGGACCTACCTGAAGACTGTGAACGGAATTGTTCATATGGTTTTTCTTGGTCTTCGTAAACAGTCATTTCTTATGCTCACAGATTTTTTTTTATTGCAACATTATTATTGCAACATTTTTATTGCTGCATTGCGACATTAACGCAGACGAATAAAAACCAGGAAACTCAGTCGTCCCTAACCGATCGTTTCAAAATCTTTGCTGTGAAAAGAACAGAAGTATGCCTACATCATCAGCTTCATGCCGCCGTTACGTGTACAGACCGCTGATAGAAATCATAGTTAAGAATTCTACGATAAAGTAGCAATTGGGCGCCACAAGAACATACACTTTTGCCTGTGTTGGCATCCGATTTTGGAAACAGCTAAGTCGGGGATGTTACTGCTAAAATATACAAGTTCTAGAAGAAAGGCCGCACGCGGGCTTCAAGGGCAAAGGCTTAGACGGAAGCACAAACCCACGACCGCCTGAAGGACGCTAACCCTAGTGTCTTTCGAAAAAAAATCACAGCATATCCACGGAGTGAATGATGATGAGTGGGCGAAGCTGCGGAGGTTCATCGGAAAGCCGTGAATCTTCCGTGATTCCTGCCCAGTACATCATCACCGACGTGAGATCGGGCGCGTTTATACTAAAGGTTCGATGAGTTATGACGACTTGCAGCTCACTTTAATTTTACATGTACGCTGTGAATTTTCATTGTTTAGAAAACCATTGCTTTAGAAAACATCTGGCGTCTTTCGTTAAGCAGCTGGCGTCTTTTCGTTTTGCTTTAGAAACATCTGGCGTTCTTTCCTATTGCTTTTACAAAACATCTGGCGTCTTTCGTTGGTTTATTTCATCAATCAACGGCGTTTTGAACAAAATTTTTATTGTTTAATCACGCACAGGAGAAATCTCACCAGGCACTACCTTGGAGGTAAAGAATGGCTGCTAATGGGAATGAGAGACAGAAGAAGTCGGCTTTTAGCTAACGCTGCGAATTTTTTATTGTTCAACAACGCACAGGAAAAATCTCCCACCGGCACCACCTTGGAGGTCAAAGCGTAAGACTGGTTACGCACTACGACTACGACTACGAGGGACGAACGGGTGCCGCCTTACGGAGCTTCGCCCCTAAAAATCCACCCTTGAAGAAGGGGCCGGGTTGGTCTCGAAGCGACGAGCGATACCTCAAAATAGAACTAATGGCCGAAGGGTCATCTTTTACTACTGTTTTCTCCAGCCTGTCAGATTATCTGCCAAAGTTGTTTACCTTCCGATCTATTAGGAGGTATAAAGTAATGTTCAAGTTGACAACTTTCACAGGCCGCAAGCGATACAAAGACAATGCGTGATATGTTGTTAAAGCAATAGTGTTCACGGTGTCATTGTTTAAGCATATGACGAGTTCATTGTCAGTGAGGAAAGCTGATGCTCTTTAAGCTTTATTTCGTGCTAGTGAGTCACCTTCCTGTGTGGGGGAAAAGTAATAACGTAAGATTAGGCCCAGCCTGTACTTGTTTAGAGCCGCGTTAGTAGTAAATCATCCATAACGACGCTAAAGTTCGGCGCCAGCAGAGGAAGCTTGTTTACCCAAGACGAGGTGACACCTGCCGGAAGCACATGACGTTAAGCGGCAGGCAGATGCAGTGCATTAGCATGATCGCCTTTGTGGTTTACTAACTAAAGCTACACAGCTTTCATCTTGCTGCCAAAAATTAAGCAAACCAGTATGACATCATCCAGTCTCTTCTTTGTTTCGCGTATGACTGAAAGCATTAGTCGCCTTGTGGTGACAACAGCTCCTGAAGCCACTTTGGAATATATTATTTTAAAGCTGCGGTGAAAATAATAATTACAACCTAAACCAACTCCCAAGGTATGAAGCAATAAATGAAAAACGAGGATGCACTCCAAAGCTCACATTGGAAGTTTTAACGAAATAGTCATGAGCACGCAAGGCGAACACACGTACACCTATAATGAACAGAATGAAACACAATCAACTCATAATGAACAAAATGAAAGAGGCCGGGCTTACAGAGGTTCTATGATTTTGGATGCAACATATCATACAGCTGAAAGCTCAAGCGACAATCTCACTTAAGATTGTTCAACGTGCTACTAAAACCGATCTGCTGATTATCTTCCTAAAGTGTCTAAAAGTGCGCAGCTCAGTGTTGTAATGTCATCAGATCACTGGTCTATCGCTCTTTAGTCTGCAACTCCGCCACGGTCACCAGTGTTGTGAGGATGCTCTAACACGCAATGACCTGCCTCATACAGCATTGCAGCAAGTACAGGTTACCTATTATCACGTGTCGATCATGATCAATTTTGTACAAAACGTCCAAGCAAGTTCAGCGCTTTCCGGCGGGCTGCTTTCGATGGCAATCTGCCAAGAAGTTTTTCTATAGTAAATTTCTTCTTGGTCCTTCTCAGGTCCTCGCTTCACGCTTCCCCTGCCTTTTAGCGCTCGTCACGCAAACGGTCTTCCACAGGCTGAGTGCCTTTCTGTTCGCGCGAGCCATGAAATAAACACGCATAGAACAGCCTTCCCAAAATACACTTTTGATCCGCACTCCACTCGTCGATATTGTTACGTCAGGGCCGCGCTCCTCGTCAATCTACGAGCCAAGTCTGCAGAAAGGGCATCTCATCCCCCCCCCCCCCCCCTCTCTTGTAGCGGCAAAGAATTTTGAAACACGATGGCTAACGTCACAAGAATGGCGTCTGTCACATGGTTCCTTAAATGCGTTGCATCAGCGTGTCTCTGGAGCATTTTCGTCTAAGATAATGTCAGAAAAAAAAGTAGCAGAAGCAAAGAGAGAGAAGAAAGAGAAATATTAGGAAATACTTTGCGTGTGAGTTTCTTGGTAGAGCATTAAGACGGGGAGTGCCTGAAAGGAGGACAACGCAGCTCTACACGAAATGGCGGCGAAAGAAACAACATCAATAAAAAAGACAGAAGTGCCTGTCGACATCCGGACGACAAGGACAGTGAAGCGTCGAGAAATCCGTCTCGAGGCAGATGGCCGCCCACACATAACGGAGATGAGAGACGACGGAAGCGCGAGGACGGGAAAGAGAGAGTCCGAAACAAATGGCTCTTTTCTCTCACCGCCCGTTCTCCCAGTACACGTTAGGTGTAGAAACTTAAAAAGAGCGGGCGGCGTGAGGCATTATTGATTGGACGGTCGCCACATGCGCGCTCGCGCGCTCACACATTCTGCAGGAGCTGTCGCGGCCGCGCGTGGAAGAGAGCTCGCTGCAGCCGTCGTGGGCTTTGGCGACGGGTTCCTCGGTGCCCGAGAGACGACGTCAAGGCGGGCTGCGCGACGCGCGATATCTGTTTCGGAAACGCCGCGCGAAGCGAGGAGGTTGAAGAAGAGAACCTCGCATTGCCGTCCTTACAGTGGAGCAGATGGGCCGCTTCTCGAGTTCGCGTTGCATCCTTGATTAACGAGGCATAAGTGAGCGTCTTCGCTTCCGGACTGCCGCCGTTGTCTTCTGTATACGTCGAGCGCGCGCGATTCAATGGCCCTTAGGAGGAGCTTCGAACGCCACCCCATCCTTCCACCGCCTTTCTTCTCGACACTTTGGGAACCGACACCGCCCAACCGTGATCAGGCGCTCCTACAACATGTCGAGTGTGGGCCTAAGCGTTTTCTTCCTACCCCCATCGAGGTTTTTCCGCCCCCCCCCCCCTCTCTTGCCTCATCCTCCTTCTTATTTCTTGAGAGCTCGTGCGCCTTCCACGCTGTTGGAGTAGAATCATCCCCGTATTAGTGGCTGCCGGCCCTTCGCTTCGCGGTTCGCTGGCGCTCGGCTTTTAGCGCACGGCAGAGTGTGTGCGCGAACGTTTGGCTCAGTTTTGGCCACTGGGGACACTGTGAGACGAGCTCTAGGCGTTCTCTAGATCAGTGAGCCGGATATTCCGGGATTGTACAATAATGAGAACGAGCGGACGGGAAGACGAGAGAACATAGATGCATTCCCGCCTCGCCTACTCCTTCCTCGATGACGTAGGAAGCTCTCTACCAGTCTTCGATACGAATCCTGCGTTCACGTGACAATGTAAATGTTCATGTGCAGTGTGCTTCAGAAAGCAGGTTGCTTCTTGAAATCTTCTTCTTTCGTTTCTTTTTTTTTCTTTTTTTTTTGCAAGTGCTTCTTTCTTTGACAAATCTATTTGAAATGATAGAGGCGGGGGGTGGTAGATCATGGTTAGCCGTACTGTGAAGACAATTCTCATTAACAACATCTAATTTCTCTTGGAAAGGAGAAAAATTAAAGCGTTCTAGCCTGTGAGACAGTATGAGACAGTGATCTCTAGCGCCACCTATCGGAAGCTGGTGCGAAGTGGTTGTGTGTCTCAGTATCCAACTTCTTTTAAAAGCTTAGTGCAACGCAACGCTTGTTCATGAGGCTCAAATTTATTGACTTTGCACATAGGTCCTTATATCGCTACTTTATATTCCTGGCTTTATTTTGAAAGATTCGCTGGGTACTGTACTTGAGTCCATCAAAATCAGCCTTCGCCTCTCAAATAATTTTACTTACGCAGTCACTATGGCTCAGGAACCGATGTCGAAGTGCATGCGATGTTTCATCTAATTTTGCCAAATTCTTAGCACGTGAAAAACACCGGCATATAAATATTTTTAACAAATCAACACAGCGCAGGCATGTGGCCTGTATGACATCGTCGGTGTTTTGAAAATAAAAAATGCTAGAAACATGCACGGCGTATTGTAACTTGGCCTTTGCTGATTAAAGAAACTGGAGATCAAAATAAATGCTTAAAGGAACTGGTTTGACGTTAGCTTCAGTTCATATAAAGCAATAAGGCGACAAAAGATGTTAACCTGCGCAGCTTACGAACTGGAGTTCTGGATGTTTATTAGGCAGCTGCATTATTCGCAAATCTATTAAGACAATGCGTCTGATGTTAAATTCAACATGCCGTCCGACAAGTGCTGAACGAAGACTTCAGTCTTCTGAAACTAAACTTTTTTTGTATTAATAAAACAAGAAATTACAAGCTTAATTTTTTGCTGCAGCATTGCCTAACTGTTGTAAAAACTTGAAGCACCAAAGTGAAGACCATTTCTTGGTCCTAATTACGTTCGACTAATTACAAAATTCGTATGGACACCATATACTATATGCTACATTAGTTCTATTTCATAAGCTAGTTCCCCTCTCCAAAACTTTCTTAATTCCGTATTCAACATATAAAAAAAAATCGGGACGTGCAACTCAGCACCAAAACGTTCTCATTAGTAGCAGTTCGAACTCTGTTTCTTTATTTCTCGGCCATAGTTGGACCAACGTAGGTTTGATCGATGACCGAGAATTCCCAGGCAGACTTGGCAGCGGCCGATTCATCCTAATGTTTATGATTAACGCTTTCTCCTCCGCTATACCACTGAACACTATATATGTTCGGACTCCGTAATGAGTTCTTAATGGCCCAACATTCGTTTCCCTACCCTCGAGTTGTCGCTTCGCGATTCGTAGAGTGATGCGAGGAGGGAGCGTCGAGCACAGTCTAGAGATTTCTGAGAGCGCACATCAAAACGACTCGCGGCGCGGTTGTATGGTGCCATCAGGCGTGAAGACAGCGCATTCTTGGTCTTTATTACGCACTCATGAATTAGAGAGGATAGAAAGTCACGCTAACAACGGACGTGGTGACGGCGCCTGTAGACGTACTACAGGAATGAATAATTAGAGTCTATATATTGCTGGTTCCCATTAAAGTGCGCTCTCGCCGTGGGATTCATAATGCCGGAAAACGTCGGATTTCGGTACTGAAATATGTCGTTATGCTGGTTCCTCGCCAAGCGCGTATACCTGGAAAGCCGAAGCCGACGGCAGTTAGTCACGAAAGCGATAAATAACGAAGAAGCAGGACTATTATTTTGAGCTCGTTGAAAGTCTTTCAAGTTGTCATACTGATTCTATGGAGCAAAGTAGGTTGAAATACTTATCGCTTTTGTGGTTTTTCACAGGCGAAAATACGCGAAAAACTGTAAGTAATAGGCTTTTCAACGCTGTTACACTCGTGGACAGCTTTTGGTGGCACTGAAGGCGAAACGTTAGCCTGAGTGCACCTGAAGGATGTTACATCATCGCATTCACTTTTTTTTTTTTTGAGCCAAGATACGTAATAACTGTAAATCTCTTGCGTATAATACTGCAGTTTTAATAAAATTAGACGAGTGCTCCACTGGGCGCCTTTTTTTCTGTTTTATTCATTTTTACTCGTCCGGTGTTTTGGCGGACGCGAAACCGTCGCGTATCGCAAGCCTCGCTTTTTAATTATCATACCTGATGCAGTGACGCATACGCAGAAAGTTCTCCACGAGTACAGACTTCCCTGCCCAAAATGGCTGACCTCCTGCTCACGGCACCACTAAACTTCAGGCTTAGAGAGAGCAAAGATTTGATGTATTGATAAAGCGATGGTTGCAATAATAACTGCGGCACATCATGTGCTTCTGCTGCTTTTTTTTTTTCACTTTATACAGGGTGACGTCCGCCATCTTGTGTAGGTTCAGATAGATAAGGCGGGCAAGTGCGATATAGCAAGACATCGAACGTCTCCTATCCGACGCTCCATAGGGACCGAATCCAGTAAGGCTTTATTACCTAAGTACTGGAAAGGTAGAAAGACAACAGGTACCCACAGTCTTTACATTGCCTATAGGGCCCTGTTTTTTTGAGACGACGAAATCTCCGCAAATAGTCGTGCACCAGTCCGGGGGACATCTGTACGTGTTAAGAAAAAAAAATTGGTGTGCTCTTGGCGGCGCCAAGATCAGAACTGAATACCCCTCACTTACGAAGCGGATGTTGTACCATTAGGAACTCGCTGCGACTGTGTTTGAAGCGCTGTTCATAGACGTCATGTCCACGGGCCTTCACCGGGAGAAAGAGAGGCCTCTTTGTAGCGCATTGCTGGGCTGCCTTGTGTGTCATTACACGAAAAAAATTAAAAATCGGCAACGACAAAGTCGTAAATGGGAGGGAATTGCGTTACCGTTACCTATAATTACCCTTAATTACATTGGTGGTCAACACTAGCTAACGTTAGTCATCTGTAACCAACAATAATTAATGATTACCCAGCATTAACTAAGAGTTACCGTATACATTAGACAACGGTGCTGGTATTATCTAATTAAGTCCGGTAGGACAGCCAAAAGAAAAAAAAGAAAGCCGTTGGTTCTATATATACCCGACACATCCTTTTTTTTTCTCCCTTGCGCCTCCTAACGTTAACCAATCAAAGGAAAGACGCTTACAACATGCCATGGCTGCGGCGGCGGCGCCGTCATCACGACCAAAGTAACCTGTTCCACTGAAAACAAGAACCAGGAAGTGCAGTCTTTCCGCTCTGGGGAAATTACCATGCACGTCAGCGCTAGTGAGTGGGAGTTTACATTCATAGCGACATCCCTGCCAGCCACGCAGCCCTGCAGCCCACTCCTATACATTCAACTCTTACGCCCACGCTATGCAGGCTCTGTATGATTTCGATATTGCGTCACTCTCGGCCGCCCACTCGCATATCTGCATGGTTCTTGCCATTCTCTTATAGCTATTCACTAGGGGTGTTCGAATATTCGAAGTTTCGAATACTTTTCGAATATTGTTTGCTATTCGATTCGATTCGCACTGGAATTTTACTATTCGAACTATTCGAACTTCCCAAAAACAAATACAGTCAACGTCGAATTGAAAGTGATCCCTTCAGGTTTTTAATATGCTTCACCTCATTACATTTTTGTATTGTGGCAAAGCTGCCTTTCACGCTCCATTACGGTCGAACTTTGACAAGAGAGAGTCAACGTCCGATTAAAAGTGGTCCCTAGATTTTTGATATGCTTCATCTCATTACATTTTGGTATTGCGGCAAAGCTGTCTTTCAAGCTCCGTTACGGTCGAACTTGGCCAAGACACAGTAAACGTCCGATTAAAAGTGGTCCCTAGATTTTTCAATATGCTTCACCTCATCACACCCAGTTATTTCGGCAAAGCTATCTTTCAAGCTCCGCTACGGTCGCCAATGTATTAACTCAAGAAAATGCTGGTTCCAACTTGGAGATGAAAGATGTGGCATAGGTGGGGGCTCAAGTAATCCTGTTTTGGACCTGAAAATTGGGCAGGAAGTCCGAAAAATTGGAAGCCGAAGCTTTTTAGCATCCAAAATTTCAGACGTTCTTAAATATCGACGTCTACGAGGCAGATTTGGAACTCCGGACTTGAAGGGAGCACACCGTTGTCCAAGAAGTTGAAAGAGGAGGAGAGGCTGAGGAAATTGCAGCTTTGCCTATCACGTGTAAAGTGTTGTCGGCAACACTTTGGTTGCACCAAATCATGTACGTAAATACTATTCGGCCTCTACATTGCCTCATTCTTGATAAGACAACTATGAAACACCACCACGCCAGTGATTCATCAACCTAGCGAAAAGAAACACTTTCATGTTGCTATCTCATAAGAATATGCTTAGGAATCAGAACTTTTTTTTCTGCAATTTCGCTTCAAAGTATTCAAAAAATATGCGAGAAATATTCGAGAAATATTCGAGAAATATACGAAAAATATTCGAAAAATATTCGATTCGATTCGCACTCACACTTATATATTCGAATTTGCTTCGCACCCAAAATTTTGCTATTCGCACAGCTCTACTATTCACCGACCACAAGCAGCTTCGTTTATTTGCGCCCTTCATGACAGTGTCGTCAAGGACAGCCTCGGAGAATAGAGCGAAAACTTAACGGGCCGCTCAAAGGCAACTGAAAATAGCAAGCGCAGCAGTTGCGGGGCATTCCGCCAGTTCTGATGACGAGTCAGTGTCTCGGTTTGAATAAAAACCATCAAAAAGACGAAGAAGACCATGAGTACTTAATGATGAAGTAGACCTCTGCAACAAGCTCACTATTTGTTTGATATACTGCGTGCAATTAATTACCCACCTGTAATGTCCTAGAACTCGCGCTTGCCGCATACTGAAGAACGTTAAAGCCCGCAAATAGTAGGGTCTCTATTCTCTTTCATTCCCATTCCGCCAGCGCAGGCTAGCCTGAAGGCATGCAAGCAAGCAAATATTCAGAAAAGCTAAAAATTAACACTTTAACTCTTTGATTTCTTTTCCAATGCCCTTATTTATCCTTCGTTCTCTCTCTCACTTTCCGCGTGGGCTTTTCTCTTGCGTGGGTTTTTCAGCTTGTGCTTTTCTTTGATGCTCACCTTACCGCCCGCCCGATGCGGAAGGAGGGGGGGAGGCAGCATTAAAATGGATATTTGTCCATTTTAATGCCTTTCCTGTGCCTTTGTCCGAGAGTATGGAGGACCAGTGGTAGCTGATGAATCAGGCCCATGCCGCAGAAGTCAATGACGATCTGCCGTTTGTTTCTCTCTCTCTCTCTCTCTCTCTCTCTCTCTCTCTCTCTCTCTCTCTCTCTCTCTCTCTCTCTCTCTCTTCTCTCTCTCTCTCTCTCACACACACACACACACACACACACACACACACACACACACACACACACACACACACACACACACACATTGCGCTCCCATGAGTTGTCACTTGTTTAACGTGTTTTACACTTTTAGTAAGATAAGTAAGTAACAAAATTGACTGTAAAAACCAGCAAACCATTGTGACTCGTCTGAGGAATGCATTATCTTCAGAGCTGGTATTCAAAGAGCCGTTCCTAGCCTGACAGCGGCTTGCAAGAAGAGAGAGAATGGGAATCGAGGAAAAAAATGGGAGAATCATGATATACAAGTACGTTTCCTACCCTGTACTGTGGGAGAGATATATCAGTAATTAAAGAGAGAGAGAGAGCGGGAACATTTTTCGTCTTCATTCTTTTTTCGTGAAGCAACAAACTATAACGGCCTTTCTAACGACATCACAGTCATAACCTGTCCCTCCACATTTTTGGCCACCATAACAAATTACTTTGCACTGTAATAAAATATGGCTTTCAAATCTTCATGTATGTACCCACCCTTTATGCAGTACCACTTCAATGGGGTCTTTAAGGAATGAAAATGAAATGAAATGAACAGTAGTGACTTACAAAGGGGAAAAATGCGCAGGACGTCTGTAAACAGTGGCAGATACTTGTCGACTTCAGTTGCTACAGTGACGTCATCGTTGCTTAGCGATCTCAGGATGTTCCTCTCCCTCGAGTACCTACAGAGCTTCCCTGCGCGGCTGCACCATCTCGCACTCGCGGAAAGCAGCGCAACTAATGTATAATTGACGCACGCCGCGGATCTCGGCCCGCAGACGAGATCCAAGCGTAATCTCTCGCAAAACGTGAAGTTCCGTAATGCAACTTGCATTCGAACGCGCTATTTTCAAGAATGCGACGGCTAGCTGACAAGTTTCTAATGTATTCGGCGTTCCAGCGCCGTCGTTGTTCAACTATACAAGGCCGCGCGAACTGCAGCTCATCATTCGTTGGCGCTATAATCTCTTGCCTCCCCCCTTCCCCCACCCACGCACCCTCCATAATGCGATCTACTCTGCGTTATCTAGAGTCTACTGCGCAGAGTAACGGCCTTCCGAGCGACTGTGCGCACGGCTCGTATACAGTAGAGCACCGCTACGACGATTAAATTATTTAGCGCCTCGAGCGCGGGAGGCATTAACGATTATGTCTCCGCAACTTCTCTGTGCGCTGCATCCTAACGCTGTACCTCGTGGAGAACGCGCAACGAAGCAAATGACAATACGAGAAACGGTGAATAAACTTTCCCGCTCGCATTGGAACAGGCGTAGGCTCAATTAGGGCGTTTAGGGTCGCTTTTATTCTCAGCCCCGAAGAAGGGTATTCAGCCACCTTTGTAAATTGCGGCTGCGTCGTTGCGGACAAGTTACGGCTTGTTCGCAAAGGCACCGAGAAACGAGAGCCGAGGGGCCGTAAAAGGAGAGCTCGACTTCAGTGCGTATGTGTGTATGCGAGGCTCGGGCACCGTTCTTATCCCCAAGAGGCCCCCACACCCTCAACGATGCCCGTTCGCGTCTCGCTCCGTCCACGGAAATGCAGTACGTAACGGTGAAGTGGGCACCGTCGGCGGACATGAAGGAGCTTCGTCGTCGTCGTAAAAGAGCGCTGAGCGGCGGTCCTTCCTATCTCCGTCGGGCTCCCCCAAGCAGGGCTATTGAATAACCATGCCCAGATTACGCGAGCGTGACAGGTATTTCCGCGCTTATTTTTCTGCGGTGATGTGGCAGTAGTGTTAACGGAGTGTTTATGGAGGACTCGGTGCCTCGTCTAGCGTACGCTTCTAACAAGAACGGCGGTAACATCCATGAAGTCTTCCGCTAGTCATTCGCTGGTATTCTTGTATGCGCGTACTCCATTGAATACGAACGGCTATGATAGCGTCTGGATACGGACCAATAGGATCTATCGCGCGCACATAAAATTTTCTTTTGCCATCCTGTAGTCACGCAGTGACCTCGAGCTACCATTTTTCACCCTTTTTCACACAGGTATCAAGAGCTGTGATATCCTGCTGTCTTATAGTGTTGCGCAGTTAATGTTGCTGGAATGCTGCGATAAATACACGCGGATGTTGCTGGGGTTTGAGGCTGGGCGTCTCGGTACTGCATACTGGATGGTGGAATACGCAGCACTACCGGTACGCTATGACGTTTAGACTGGATGGGGCGCGCACACAGACAGGTACACAAGAAGGAAACCACGCGAACAAGCGCCGTGATTTCCTTCTTGTGTCCTTCTTTGTGTGCGCGCCCCATCCAGTCTAAATATGAACCAATACCAACTAGCCCAATTATTCGTGCTTTTGCAATACGCTAGAACTTCTTGCGTCCCGTCAAGGTTGTACAATCCACCAACCGGAACACGTGGGAGCCCCCTTATTGGAAAAATTTGACTCAACCTCGATCAGGAATACTACGCATGCGGCTTATTTTGACGGGCGTTTAGTCCCGTTGGCAACTAGGTCATTCCGCAGTCCTAGCGAATTTCATAGTGCTTATCTAGGGACAAAAACAGCCAGTAAAGCGCTGCTGTAAGATTTCTCTGGGAACTTTACCCAAATTCAATTACTTGTCCTCATTGTATGCCAAGGAGAATAGACGCGCATTCGTCTGTTTTTGTTTCTGCTTCCAAAGACAACAGAAGAGACGATTGGTGAGCGATTTGGGTGCTGCCACGTTTCTTTTTGTCAACAAAGCGCAAGCTCGACATTCAATGCCATTTTTTTTATATCACGCATTTTTTTTGCTCTTTATAATATGACTTTTACGCTCGCATTTGCGAGAAGAGGCAACTTAAAGCTGGGTGATTCCACGTAAGATCGAACGATCGATGGCTGGTCGACCTCTTAAATTTATTTCAAAATTTTATATATTATTGCCTGATGAGTGGAAAGAAGAGATCCGCAATTTGTTTTGCCGTCAAAAATTTTTTCGAAGCAGAGGAAATCAATAATGACGAAGAGGTGGGGTGGAGCGCTCATCCGTTCTGCTGTTTTGGCCAACTTTCGTTATGAAGTGCACAAAATATATTAAAGTTAGGTAGCTGAAATTTCTTTAACTAAATATATGCATGTTTTTGCTTCTGCTCAGGTATTTTTAGTTTTTATGTGTAGTGTAGATGTTTTTATAAAAAACCTCAAAATAGGCCCAGGAAACGTTATTTTCTTTACTTTTAAGGTCTTTATCTCAAAAAAGCCTTGTAGCAGAGCAATAAAAATTCCGCATTACGTTCTTCGCATGCTTATTTACCAAACTGCCGAATATTATATTTATATAACGTTTCAGTAAAGAGATATGATCGGGCTAAGTTCACGAAAACACCGAACAATGGAAACTTCTGACGACAATTAAAAAAAAACATTTTTTACATTTCTTAAACTTTGTCCACTTATTCTCCTCCACATCAGCTTTCACAATCGTTGAAAACATGTTGCATAATGCCGTTGCACTAATAGTTGCGGCCCCTTCAATGAGACCCTTAGGCAGGGATTGGCAATTCCGACTTCTTGCCCAGCAAGTGTATAAAATGCAGGCCGGATTAAATTTCTTTTTATTAAAAGGCCAGCAGGTACCGAAAAAGGTGTCGCGGGCACTGAAGACGTTAATTTTGAAATTATTTGGTCACTGCAGTGGCCACAAGCGCGGGGCTACCGAGCAGGCGTGCGCGCACCCGAGATGCTCGTTGTAAGAGACGGCGCAGTGAGAGCTCGTTTTCGCGTCCTCAGACCGATTGAATTCGAAACAGCATCACGTCTCGGGTGACTTGAACGCACGTGCACTTGAGCTTCGCTATTTTATCCGCCCTCTGTTCGCATTAGCAGCTAGGCGCTGATAACACGGCGGAAATGGAAGCAAGATGAAAACTCTATAAAGGAGCTATGAGAGCGCTCGCTTCACGGACGCTGCTGCCAGAGAAACTGCGCTGCACCAGTTGCGATCAGTGCAAAGCATGAACGTGGACGCTCCAGTGGCAAAGCAAAATATGGAATGTCAAAGGAAAGAAAAGCAAAACTATCGGTAACCGGATGCGCTTGCCTAGTCGGCAGCAGACGGCCTGAACTGGCCGTGCGTTCGGTGCGCTCTTCACACTTCATTCGGCGCGGATGATTCTTGTGCTTTGCTCTTGCTCTACTCCTCCTCTGCGTTGCGTCTCATGGCGAGCATAGTATAGCTCTGAATGAGTGTATTGTGGAGACTACCTTTCGAAGCACAAGAAGGTTAAAGAGTACTAACACGAATTTTAAAAAAATTCGGATTGTTGCTCTAAATAAAAATACTGGTGTCGAGAAACCTAAAACTACTAATGTGGTTCCTGGGAACGTATCGTATATATTTTAATTAGCGCCACCTTAAAAAGACACTTTCGTTTTCGGTATCGAGGTGTGGCTTCTCAGTGTCGTTTCATAGCATTGTGACGTCACGGAGATACAGAAACTCGCGACGTACTAGCGGCAAATCCGTCATCTGCTCGTGGTGCACATAAACAACGATGAGTGAATTGTCGTCCAGTGACCCTGACAGTGATTTCTACGAGTTAGGCTGCATGCAGGACACAGAACTCGCAAACTCGGGGGAACTGTCTTGACTCGTCGGGATAATGTCCTCGCAGTGGGCCTGGATTGCAGATGCTCAGCGACGAAAACTTCAAAGTCAAATTAAAATATTTTATACGTGTTCTCCGACTCCATTGTGTGGACAGCGTTGACACTGCATACCAACTAAGCAAAAAATGTCCTCTTTTGCGATGTCTCAAAATCGTGTCAGTACTCCTTTAATTATTGCAAAGAAGCCAAAATTTCGCAGAGTTACCGACCTAGACATAAATGCTTTGAAGGAACGTTTAACGCCCGAAAGATCAGTGACTGTCAGTGAGACGGACTACTTGTGCTACGCGTGCTTTTTGCTACCACTGCAATGAAAGTTCTTCACGGAACGCACAGTTTAACGATGACATTCTTATGCCCCCTGAAAATGAAATCGACGCAATTAACCAGATCACTGCGACTACCGGTGCACGTGCGTTCAAGTCACCCGAGAGGTGTTGCTGTTTCGAACTCAATCGGTCTGAGGACGCAAAAACGAGCTCTCACTGCGCCGTCTCTTACAACGAGCATCTCAGGTGCGCGCGCGCCTGATCGGTAGCCCCGCGCTCGTGGCCGCTGCAGTGACCAAATATTTTCAAAATTAACGTCTTCAGTGCCGGCGACACCTTTTTAGGTACCTGCTGGCCTTTTAATAAAAAGAAATTTAATCCGACCTGCATTTTATACACTTGCTGGGCAAGAAGTGGGAATTGCCATTCCTTGCCTAAGGGTCTCATTGAACAGGCCGTAACTATTAGTGCAACGGCATTATGCAACATGTTTTCAATGATTGTGAAAGCTGACGTGGAGGAGAATAAGTGGACAAAGTTTTAGAAATATAAAAAATGTTTTTTTTTTTAATTGTCGTCAGAAGTTTCCATCGTTCGGTGTTTTCTTTAACTTAGCCCGATCATATCTCTTTACTGAAACGTTAAATAAATATAAGATTCGGCAGTTTGGTAGATACGCATGCGAAGAACGTAATGCGGAATTTTTGTCGCTCTGCTACAAGGCTTTTTTGAGCTAAAGACCTTCAAAGCAAAACAATAACGTTTCCTGGGCCAATTTTGAGGTTTTTTATAAAAACATCTAGACTAAACATAAAAACTAAAAATACCTGAGCAGAAGCAGAAACATGCATATATTTAGTTAAAGAAATTTCAGCTACCTAACTTTAAGATATTTTGTGCAATTCATAACGAAAGTTGGCCAAAACAGCAGAACGGATGAGCGCTCCACCCCACCTCTTCGTCATTATTGATTTCCTGTGCTTCGAAAAATTTTTGGCGGCAAAACAAATTGCGGATCTCTTCTTTCCACTCATCAGGCAATAATATATAAAATTTTGAAATAAATTTAAGAGGTCAACCAGCCATCATTTGTTCGATCTTACGTGGAATCACCCAGCTACGGTATAAATATGGCACGAAACACGTCAAGAAAAATATTAAAACGTAAATAAAACAAACTTTCGAGTAAGTAAGCTTCATCGTCATCGCTTCTCTATTTGCTGAGCATGAAGTACGTTTGTGGCCATGCAGCTTTGTCAAACAAACAAAAGAAAAAATAAAGAATTACCATCACTGCTGCACATCAACTCCATCGCAAGCACTGTACCAAGCTTGCCTTGTACATTTCTTAGCCCTCTTTTTCTGGCTTACTGAATGTAGAAGTAATTGTTCCACACAATGAAATGCCGGCCGCGTAACGTGGCATTTCACAAGGCTTAATTACCCTGTCTCCGCACAACGATAGCGAATCATTCGTGTTGGCACGTTTTGAATCTTCTTGGATCTCTTGTCGCGTTTTTCTACGTACGCGCCTTCCACCTAAAACTAGCCTGGCCACAGAGACCCGCAACATATTCGCATCGCCCGAGCAGTGCCTATATATATAATATATATATATATATATGATATATATATCATATATATATATACTATAGTATATAATATATATATATACTCCTCATTTGGTAAGTTCAAAAACACATACTGTCGCTGTGCAGTCTTTCAATATAGTCCGCTCAGTAACCATCACAAATGTTGGTGTGTTCAAACAAAAGACGTTGAAGCACTTTTATTGATTTGCTGTTTATCCTAGACGGCCATGGGCCTAGTATTCTTCGGCGTTCTGCCCAAACTAACATAATACCGATGTCGTTGCCGCCTTTCGCATATTTGTGTACTATGTAACAATTTACTTATTCACGCTGAAGCGAAATATAATGCGTGCTCAGCTACTCAGTGGCGGCGGTGCTTCTGACCGTAACGCGATCTTCTTCCTTACATGCGAAACGTCCATGCCTTCAGAGAAACATGTGGCAAATGTGTCGGTTAAGTGATGTGAAGTGATAGTCCACGCGCTGAGGGTGTTAACAAATTTCCACCAGAGGTGTTTGTTTAAAGATGACTTTATAAGTTGGTGTGTTAATTAGTGCTATTTATTTACTTAAGCTCGCAAAAAAAAATACTTTTTAAAGAGTACAGCGAATAGCAATGAGTTGTTTGCGTTCTCCTCATATCTTGACCCGAACTAGCCGAAACGTCCTGTATAAGCGGAATCTTAACTTACGCATTGACAGAATAAAGAACGGAGTTGCAAATGAAGACTTTAAGAGCACTCACCGCATTTCCTTACTTCCCGTGCATATATAACAGGCATTTCCTCTCTAACGAGCAATTTCTCAGGCACCAATGGAGCCTGCTTAACCCAGGCCTTTAATCTCACCGGGCCTGCATAAACCCACCTATAACGATCTCATCCCATCTAACCATCCCGTCCATTGACGGCCCCACTTCCTCTAACCTTTACTTTTGCTAGCATTAAATTACGCGTAGCGGTTGTTTATTCAAGGTAAGTGGCGATGTCCCCAGGGAGTCTGTCGCTGAGTAGACTACCTTAAATATGCTAGAGGAGAAATCATCGAAGAGGGGATGCCTCCGGAGGAAGTGAGCCAACGATGCATTGAGGGACGGAAGTTGTTTTATGAGTGCAATTTACTATATGTCTTTCTTCTTTTTTTTCTGCGATACTGTGCGAATAATGAAATGCATTGAGCCCTCTTTGTAGTAGGCTCGAAGCACCGGGAAAACGATGGCTTTCTTTTTTTTTTTGGATCATGCTGCACTTTGTCCCATGAAACGCTGTCGAGGAAGTCTCGCATCGCGTCCCTTTGCGAGATAAAAAGGAGGTGCGTCTCCTAGCATTCTCTCATAAAGACGTGTTCTACGCGAAAAAAAAGATAGTGTTGGCGTAATTTCCCATGATGTCATGGCATGTCCGCCCCATCTGAGAAATTCTATCGGCTCGCCCACATAGACAGCATAGGCTTTGATTTGCCTATTGCTACTATAGTACGCGTACCAACGATAAAACATCGGCTACGTTTTGTTTTGGTATAAGAACGAAGCCTTCCGCAGCCTAACTTACATTAATATAAACAACTAGAAATGAGGAAGTCTGTCAGTATGAAATCTCTTATTGAATAGCTCGCTTCTGTGTGTAATCGCTGCGTGCTCTGCATCTCCTCATATCTCAGAGGCTACGTGGCATTACACTTGGCAGTATACTTGGCCGTGAGGCCTCTGCTGAGGGTTGATGACTCCCCATCAGCTCTGTGATAACGAGGGCGGGCGCCTTAAGAACGAGAGCTACGGTATCCGCAGTAGGAATGGCCCGTTCCTTCGGCCATTAAAGGGCACTGCTTCCTTATTGGACGCGATGAGCTTTCCCGAAGTCACTCTGTTTTTGTTTAAGAAACGACTATAAGTTTCAACGTATAGCACGCATTAAACGAGGCTAGCTACCCAGATTTCTTTATTCTATTACATTGTGTCGGAACTTGCATAGGAGTGCACGAAATGCAAATGACGTTGTGATCACTGACGTTAATGAGCAATCAATGTACACATTCGTGCTTTCGGCACTCGGCCGATAGTCGCTTTCCCGACCAGTAAAAGTTCTTTGTCGCAACGAGAAATAAAGAAAAAGAAAGTGACAGGGTATTAGCATTTCCCTCATTGTTAGGAATGCATAGTGTTCTCCAGTTTCACAATAAAACAGAAAGGTTCAGAAGAGATTGTGTCTTCCTAATTAAATGTCTTCCTGCCGAGGACATCAATATCACAGCGCACGACACTCGAAAAAGTCCTGCGGCGCGCATTCTCAAAGGGAACGCGTATGAGGTGAACAACAGATAGAGGGGGAAAAAGAAAACACCATCATTGCAGGGTGTCGGGCGGAAAAGTGGAGAATTGAAAGTGTCTCGAGCTTGAAAAAAAAAAAGAGAGCCTCCGTCTTTAAAATGCGAACAACGGACCGCCTGCTCGCAATGAGCATCTCTCATGACCACTTTCCGTTTCTTTAATATTATTTTTATTGGGGAGGGGGGGGGGGGGTCGCACAGCGCGGTTTCAACGGCGGCAACATCAACGGCGACAGCACCGGGAGGACCAAGAAGCGAGTGTAAATGTACACGAGGCGGAGAATATAACCCCATCCCCGGCACCCTCCTGCACGCAGTCACACAAGCGTACTCCTCGAACGCGCGCCGCCTCCGGTTTGTGAAAATTCGAGCAGTCGCAGTCAAAGCAAACGAGTCGCGACGAACAAGGAAGGAAGGAAGGCAGTCGAAAAGGCGAGAGGCTTCGGAAGGGCGGAACAAAAGGAACGACACCGAGGACCTTCATTAATCAGCGACCCTGTTTCCTCGTGCACTCGGCGTGCGTGGAGGCCTCCGTTAACGAGCGTCTCGCCGGTCCCAGCCTCTTTTCGTCCTCATTTGCTTCCTACTTCGACTACCCTCCCTTATTCCTCCTCCACGAGGTTGCCGGATGGGAACTGAGGAAACCCATCCCCCGTTGCTCTCAACTGGATATTTTGTTAGTTTCGTTCCAGTCTCGACGCGTCCTTTCTTTTTTTCTTTTTTTGGTAGCACGACGTTTTCTGCTCGCTTCTATACGCGTATCACAAACTGCGGTGCCGCCTCTTCAATGCTCTGTCACCGCCGCTGCACCAGGGCGGCGAGCTGGCGCCACTGCTGTTCTTTCACTGGCTGTTGACGTCACGAATAGAGATGCCCAAGAGTGTAATAATCGCACTTATGAATTTCGTAACTAGTGAGCACGATAGCCTTCGTAACTACCCATATTAATTACCCATATTACCCACGATGACCTCGTAATTACCTATATAGCGGGCTCTCTGTCACAAATACCATGCCACACTCTTGTTACTTCAAGGTCCTTAATTTAACAGCCGCGGTGCCAACACTATGTCGGCACAATGCGAGCGACATAACCGGCGAAAAGATTAAGTTAGTCGTGTGTACGGGTGAAGTCATTTGTTGTCAGACACCGGCTACGTCGGTCTATATGAAGGATAGGTAGCTATGAGATGCTGTAAAGATTTGAAAACAAGGCACGTCTCACGCCTTTGTATGCTCCTAACTCCAAATCACACTCCACAACTGCGCTGCGATGGCACGCAGTCCAAACTGCCTTTATAGTTAATAACCAAAGTGTGCCTCCACACGATGGCTGAAAGACGTCAGCTCAGCCATCAGTTCGGTGTAGGCAGAGTGGCGTTCAGCACTACAGTGCGTCCCTCGAGGATCCCGCTGCACTGCCAGATTATTACGAAACGCCAGCCCACGCCCATACAAAGCCCCAAAACTTGCTTCGTCGCAAGCGAAATCGATGCGGCACGCGTGCAGCCATGCCTATGCAGGTTAACGTCGATTAGTCTCTCAGTAATTTCAGTTGCGTTGATCGCCCTGACCGAAAACGACAATATCCCCTCTACTATGTATATCTAACACGACTTCCGGCTCCCCGCCGAGGCTCACCGGCGTAAAACCAATTACCTGGCCAACGCGGCCTTCCATTAACAAAGTCAAACTACTTTCTGTATATAACGGAGGATTTGCCCGACACATATACTATTCGCGAGTCAGTTCTAGTGGAGAGGAGAGCAACATAGGGTAAAGGCCTCGCTCGCACCGTGTCTGTGCGCAGAGTGCGTGTCGCATGCCCGATGGTGGCGGCTGCGGCTGCCGCAGTTTTAATCAGCCTTCATTAGAGCGAAGAGATCGGGCTCGCCTCATTGGCTCCCCGGTGGAGCACAACGGCAGCTCTGGAAAAAGGTGAGGAGGATGAGACGCTGGTACGGTTGTGAGGAGGGGGAGAGGCGAAGAAAGAGCAGGCGCGTCGCGTTCCCCCAGATGTCGTCCGCCCGCCTCATGCGTTGTCGCGTGCAAATTAACGGGAGATGATATTTGTCCGAGCACGACACGCGCCCCCTCCTTACTGCAGTAATCGATGCAGCAGCGTCGCGCTTTTCCAGACCCCTCGATTTCGGGAAAAAATAAACAAACAAACAAACAACCAAACGTGACAAAACAAAAGCAAACAAACTGCCCTCTGACGGCTGAAGTGCACGCGTGGAACGCACCACATCTCTCGCGAGATTCTCATCCAGACGCGAGCCAGCGCCCCCTCTCTCTCTACCACTATCAATCTAAGTGTTTACGCATAGGATGCGTTGTCGACTGGCGATATTTTAATTACGAGTGCGCAGGGCCGATCCGGGTGGCGGCGGTCGGTATGCGGAGTCTTTATTCCGAGGGTTTATCGGTGCCTGCGATCGGCGTGCGTGCCGCTGCCGCGCACCCTGTCCCATCTGGGGCATCTGCGCGCACATTCGGAATTCTAAAGACAATCGACTTAGCGCGTCGTCGCCGAGCCTCTATTTGGTGTCCCGAATTAATTGGCCTCCGAAGCGTTGGCGATCGGGCAGCTGGGGTTCTGACACGACTCGACACGTTTCATCCCTTCCCTTACGGTAGGCTATCCGCAAGGTTTTTTGTACTCCGTAGGGAATCTATGTTATTGATCGAGCAACTTAACGTTACTGTGTCGATTATGGAATAACGAATTCTATTTTTTTCATTCCCCGACGTCAACGCGAGCCGCTATGAGGGCGTTGCTGCGGTTTCTTAGAGATACAGGACTGAACGACCGACACGTTGTGACAGTTCAGTGACTAGTGACGACACGTTGTGACAGTTGAGGGTGTTGCTTTTAGACAGTGCTGTTGTCATGACTCGGCAGCGTAGTTACAGACTCTCTTCTCCTGTTTCATTCTTTCGCCCCCCTTTTTCCTCTTCCCCGGAAGAGGGTAGCCAACCGGAGATTTACCTTGGCTGACCTCCCTTTCTTCTCTCTCTCACTTGTCCTTCTCTATATACAGCCTTTATAAATCAAAGTGGTCTACAGCAGAAAGACAAGGGTCGTCGCTCTCCAGAATTACACGATTGATCCGTATTCAGAATAAGATTCGATTGGTCTGTCTAGAACTGCGGTGTCAGACTAACCATGGACTAGTCGAAACAACAGTAAAACCTTCATGATCGTGTTTGACTAAAATGTCGTAGAACTACAGGTATTTCGCGATCCGAACGCGCAATATTAATGCGAGAGATGGCATAGTGGTATCGGGCTTTTGATTTACGTTCATCACATCGTGCTATCTGACGAGTTATTGACGAGTAGTAGTTTTCGATTAGGTATTTAAAGGAAACGAGAAGAGAAATTTGGCGGAGAATAAGACACATTAATTTCTACTTTTCCTCGAGATCATTCGTTCTTTTTCTTGTTCTTAAAAGACGTGTGTTCTAGCTTTACGCATGGAGCTACGCATACGTAAGAACTAATAAGAAAATACTGGTTTTCGACTCAATATGCGAATCTCGTATCGGCCTCATGTCTCTCTTTGTTTTGAGTTCAAGGCCTCACTATTCCGGAAGTTCTGTGCAGGAATTCGTCATTATGTAGGAGCAAGAAAATTCAAATCTCCTTTTGCTTCTTTCTTCGAGTAGGAAAGATCAAAATTGAGTGATCCCTGATTACTTATCGGCGGAGATTTCAAATTCTGCCGACGGTATTAGGAATTTCGCTTTAGCCGCGTAGAATAAAGCCCTAAAAGCAACTAACCGAGTTCGCTCAGTTTAACGAGCCCAGCATCTTCTATTACTTGTCTACCTTAAAGAAAAATCGAGTTTTCAATAATAAACTGGTAGACGCATTACGTAGTTTTTCTTGTCCGTTCTTTTTTGCCTTATTAGAAAATGCTGAAGATTCCCTTTTATTCGCTTCATGACGTTGGGTGGTGAAGGGTACACCTCTAAGCTCGTAATTGCCTCAAACCCTAAAATTATGGAAATAACGTACATCAAGAATGTAACAACGCCGAAAGTAGTCGAACATTGGGCTTGCACCTTTCCATTCTATGGCGTTCCCATAAATTAATTAGATTGCTCAGGTCCTTCGCTAATGACAATGAAGCAACGCGGAAGCAAGCGCTTAACGGCAGTCCCCTTTCCTTTTCGTCTGCGCTGATGGAGGAACATGACTGTTCGTTAAGTACTGGCGCAGCGAACACGATCTCCAGTTGGGTTGGCACTCGGTCAATGATTAGAGTAACAAACAAAAATGTTAATAATCTTTTTGAACCCGGAAGTGAATCTTTTTAACGCTAATGATAACACACCGGGAGTTCGTCCGAGTAAGCTGGCGTTGTCGTGTATTTTGGTCGTGCACAAGATTTTTAAGGAAAACCAAAAAGTGAAATACATTTTTTTTTTTGCAATCAGTAGGTTTGTACCCGCCACGGTGGTCTAGTGATTATGGCGCTCGGCTGCTGACCCGAAGGTCGCGGGATCGAATCCCGGCCGTGGCGACTGCATTTTCGATGGAGGCGGAAATGTTTGAGGACCGTGTGCTTAGATTTAGGTGCACGTTAAAGAACCCCAGGTGGTCGAAATTTCCGGAGCCCTCCACTACGGCGCCTCTCATAATCATATCGTGGTTTTGGGACGTTAAACTCCAGATATTATTATTAATCGCAAAGGAAAATCTGTCCTTGGTGGCATGAAACAACAAGTGGTAATTCAAGCCTTGTAGCGTGCTGAGCTTCGCTAACAGGAAACTTAACGACAAAAATTCTTGCCTAAATAGATCATCACTAAATTAACGGCACTAATATAATTGCGAGAGGTTATTTTAACACGCATAAAATTCAAAATTTATTGTTTACCTTATTTATAAAAAATGTACTAAGCGAAAGACAGCCGGTGCGTTCAGATTTGCTGGATATTCCGCGCTTTGTTGCAGAAAAACGTGTCTTATATAAGTTTCTAACCGCCCTTTGTATTCGTAACGCAATACGCCAGAAGGTTAAGATTATGAAGCCAACCAGTTAATAGTTTCAGAAGGTGAAGATTGTCTGCTAACCAGTTAGTAGTTTCATCCGATTTTAAATCAAGAGCTTTCAAAAGGTGGATGGCTTCTGCGGATCTTTCTGGGTGAATATCCTGGCGTGTTATTTACAATGTTTCTGAACTATCGTTGCAGAATACACATTCTTCATACTGCTGTGAATACTTCCTCCTCGTTTCTATGTGTAGGGCGCCACCTCTCGTCACAGGCAAGTTCGTTACAACGATGCTGGCAAAGTATTAGTGAGCTATAGTTTCGTAATCAGGCACTTTCACCGTCCAATTGAATGCATCGTAAACGAGAGGCTTTTTTAAAGCAACACTTCACTTCATAAGTTTTGTCAGGAAGCTTTGCGTGAGCCCAATAAGAGTTCAGGTCACGAAGCCTCGACAGCTGCCTTTTTCTTTGCCTTTTTTTTCTGTTTTTTTTTAAGCATGGATGCGTTGCTTTAATAAATATTCAAGCGCAAACTTTAGAGTACAATCTTTCCAGCATTACTCGCACGCAGATTTTGAAATATTAGGAACATATTTGAGAATTTCGTCGATGTTACGTTTCTTCAACTCGGACCAACTTTCGATAGACTATAGCGGAAACTCGGAAGCTGCCATTGCCGCGGATCATAGGCGTGCGCACAGGAGGGGGGGGGGGGGGGCAGGGGGGGGCGCCCCCCCCCTAATCACCTAAGAGGGGGGGGGGGCGCAAAATCTGCCCCGTATATTGACCCTTCTAGTCACCCAAGCGGGGGGGAGCGCGAAATATGCCCCCTACATTGACTTAGTAGGATTGGGGGGTGCTGCGATGAACCTTTGCCCCCCGTAATGGGGAACCCTGCGCACGCCTATGCAGCGGATAGTCGAGAGCTCTGCAGCAGTCTCCCTAGTCTAAAAAAATTATCCCCGTCGGTGTTGCTCATGCGCTGCGGTCACATGCAAATACTGACCTTTAATTGCCGCTTCTAGGGGAGAATTTTTTTTCAGAGCAACAGGGGCGTTTTGTGGCGCCACGGCCTTTGTCATTATTGTATGCTAATTTAAAGCGTGGCGAAATTTCCGGTAGAGCTTAGAGTCAAAAGAAACTACAAAGGGCGAAGATTGTAATGCTTCTCAGACGTTGGAATTAAAATTAGGAGGACTGACCTCTGCAGAGTCTATAGAATTATTTTTTTTTCTTGCGTTAAACGTTATCGTTACCATAATCAACAGGATCTACATAAGGTTCCGTATGCGGTATTGTCAAGTGACCGCTGCACGAGGCCACAAGATGAAAGAAAGAAAAACGGCAGTTTTTTTACAGTAAATTTAGCAATGAAACTGGCGCTGCACAAATTCTAAGATTTCTGTAACGTTTACGGCACTTTGTTAAATTAAACCGCCAATTTCGCGATTGCCTCGTGTGTCTGAAAGAAAGAGAAGAATAAAAAATTAATTGGTGGAACTTTGTACTTAGCAGGCTGAAGATTGTGAGTTGCATTTAGGAACCTCCGTTTGCCTGAGAAATATATATATATATATATATATATATATATGAAGGAAAGAAGTGTTAATTTCTAAGGGCTCGTTTTCTTTGTTATACACAATATTAATGAGCACTAACCGACAATAATGCCAAGGAAAGTATAGGGGATGTTTTTAGTAGTAAATGTAAGGTAAATGTGAAGAAAGAAAAGTGGACGAAAATATAGCTTGCCGCGGGCAGGGACCAAACCTGCGACCTTCGAATAACGCGTCCGATGCTCTACCAACTGAGCTACCGTGGCGGCCATCCCCCCGTCCACTTTATAGGGTATATATGTACATTTAAACGTGGAAGCGTCAGTCAGCGCCGCCAGTAGCCATGACGGCAAGTGTGGAACACTCTTTTTTGCCTGTTGGCGTCACGTAGCACGTGAACTTATTACGAGCTGGCAGCCGACCAATAATCCCTCGCATACCACCTGAAAGCATCAAGTCTGCCAGAACGAGACCCTTGCTATGAATGAAGGAAAGAAGTGTTAATTTCTAAGGGCTCGTTTTCTTTGTTATACTTTGTTATAACAAAGAAAACGAGCCTTCAACATACTGATGTATGTTGAAGGTATGAGCTTCAAGCTTTCTTTTTCTCTTCTCGTGAGGCTCATATCTTAAATTTCAAACGTGAAGTGGTCTTAATGATAATGTATTGTGAGTGCTTATTTTCTTGCATCTTTTTAATACTGCATGCGCACCGATGTTTACATTTCGCGGTTATTTGCACGTAATGTGTGCGCTGTCACTGTGCGACGCCGGACTATAACAGGCTATAGGAAGCCTAGTAAAGCCGTCCGGAGCTTTTTCTTTCCATGCCCTCTGCTATGCGAAATGAAAAAATAAATGAAATAAATCAGTATCCTCCAGAAGAAAAATATCAGGGAGAGTTTTTTTTTAGCTATTTATTGGTACGCCAACATAGACAGCAAATTGCCGGACTGACAGGTTGAAAGAGATGTCGTTCTTACGATTCCTGACTGGGTTCATATGGCTTCACTGCTATGCCCATTTTTGTGTTTTAGCATAAATACACGCGTATTTGTCTCCCTTATCGCTCATTTGTGTGGTTCAGAAACAAATTCAAATCACGACCTTTAACGACATCTCCTTTTTCTATCATTGAAAACATCATCACGCCCTCAATATACTCATCACTCGGTCTTTCTCTGCGATATAAACCCGGAAGCCCGCTTCACCCCGTCGTGCAAGCTGCGTTCTGCAGCAGCTGTTAACATCCCCGCATCCGACTGTTCTTTGCTGTTGTCGCCAAACTTCCAACTGTAATGCGGGTACGCGAAGCCCCTCCCCCTCTCCCCTCAGGCTCGACAAACCTCGCTGTACACCCCCCAATCCTTTGGACCGTACAAGCTACCGAGCTCAAAGCTTTGTAGCGATACGTCAGGAGTCTTCGTTTCCGGCTGTCAGCTACACGTGGCCCCCACCACTGCAGCGACCCATCCTTCCCAATTTGAAATGTCCTCGGCGAGTGAAGTTTTCATTTACTTTGCGGTAGGGTTGAAAGCATGTCTTGAGTTCGATTTCTTCTTTTTTTTTTATTTGCACTCGAATTTCCTCGACTCCCTCGCTTCGGAGTGCCCGAAGTTCTTCTGCCCGAAGTTTGCATTCTCCTCAACTTACAGTGGATTGTAACTCTCTTTGTCTCTTTGCCGATTGTTCTCCCAGACTTGCAGTAGCTTCATTCTATTCCAAACTCTCACCGGGAAAAAAAATCGAATAAGTAGATCAAGTTTTAAAAAAAACGTGACTGTATCTTCGTGTGTACGGGTTTGTTGGAGGCGCTGCGCGAAACGTCAGCCGATGTGCGTCTTCAACTTTCTTCTTTTTTTTCTCTGATACTCTTTTCTCGGCGTTATTTTTATTTTCGAACAATAAACGAAGCATGCAGCCCCATAGCAAACCGCTTTCGAAACTGATTGCTATTACTCTGGGCAGGCCCCTATAAAGGCCGTATGTAAACGCCGTCCATCTTTTGAGCAACACAAAACAAAATGCTAGCGAGAAAACGCGCGACAAAAAGCGAAGAAAAGTTGAGTCTGTCGTTTAGTAGAACGAACTGAAGCGCATACATGATGCAGATTTCAGTTCTTGTTTTATGTCGTGTAGCACATAAAAATTTCGATACGACTCACAGCGTGGGGTGGTGGTAAATGAAGCAAAAACGCTTATTTTCTTTTTGTTTTTAATTTTCTAGTTTATTTTATTTTTATTTATTATTATTTTTTTTTTGGTAGTCGAGCCGGCTAGGGTTCAATTTTAAAACAGCGAAGCGAGAAAAACGAAACGTTCAGCAAAAAAGAAACGATGACAACGAAATTCGAGAAAGGCTAGTAAACAGGTAGCGAAAATTGAAGCACCGCCCCCTTCGTATACATTTTGGGCCGCATTCTGCGGAGTAACCGTTCCGGCGGGCACGTATCTTGTGCAGGCTCTGTTTCGCAGCATTCAACGCTGAGCTTTGCAAATCGACTCGTAGCGTTACGTGCATTCCGATGCTCTTGGCATCCGCAGCGAGAACTCGTATCAAATCGAGGCCCCCGAAATATGAAAAACCTTTCAAGCCGACCGCCTGCTTACAAAACAATGCTAAAACAAAAAAAGAGAGGAAACACAAGTAAAAACCATACACTTATTCGTTTACATCTTCTTCTTTTTCCGGGACGAGCTTCCGTCGCGTAATTTGATACGAAGCCCTCAAATAACATGCTCTATTCCTCTTTTTTTATTTTCTCTTGATCCTGCTTGTTTCAATAGTCCTCATTCGTTTTATACTTTTTCTGTGCTCTCCTTCTTGTGTTTCATGTGCTACTGCTCACCAATCTGAGGCACACTAGCAAAGCTTCTCGTTCAACATTTGCTCATTGCTCTTTTGCTGTATTTTTTGCGCTATTTTCTTATTTTAATTTGCATCTCCCCACGGCGCTGAAATGCAAGGGTTTCGATTAAGGGTGGGGGAGAGGAGGGGAGGTGTTGGGTTTCTAGTTCAGCTTTCTTCTCGCCCCCCCCCCCCCCCCCCCCATGGCCCCCGCCCTCGCGCCTTCTTGCGAAGAGCCTCCGCGAGAGCACTGCGTGCGGTTTCCATCGAAACGGTGGTGGTTCGCACACGTTGAGGCTGACGCCACTCCCTCCATAAGTACTGCCGTTCGGCAGCCACACTCGCGAAACAGAATTACCTTTTGACACAAAAACTTAAGTGTGCATACGTCCACCTGCTATTCGCTGCTGGACCCGTTTCAATGTTCCTAGCCGTATCAAGCCTCTATTACGCTTTCCTCTTTTAGACATCTGTACAACTATCTATACATTTTTTTTTTCGGTACACTTAACATGGAGTTTCAGTTGCATTAGGCAAAAGGTGGTGAGTGGTCTTTGAGCTTGATGAGTAGTCCCTGCGTAAAGGCGGTAAAGACGACGTCGAGAAAGCACAGCCATCAGCGGCTGTTCTGCAATCCGAACATTTTAGAAATGCGGTAAGGTTTTCAATGGCGCTAGTGTCAAGGGTGGCCAAAAAGCGCCAGTTATCGAAATTCGATTAATGATACGAGGTGATGCGACTTCAACATAGAACGCCGGCACGCGAAATGCGTCTTCGTGTTCTGCATGCGTGTGAAGCCGATCGCACCGAACGACAACGTAGGAAAACATTTGCACTCAGATGTCCACGGAAGCGTAAGGCTGTTTATACAAGTACCTGTTTGCCTTTAATGGCGAAAGCAACAGATCTTGACTCGTAATAACACTCTCAAGGCAAATGTCTAACGAGATAAGTGCTCATGCAAGCAAATGCTATAGCAAATCGTGATGTTCGGTATGTTATCAGCGGAAGCGTCGGAAAATTCGAAAAGCACTTGAACTAAGGGCTCCGTCAATTCGGCTATTCGTTAGTTGTTAGCATGTGCAGTTCGTGTTGAAGGCATCATTTGTAAGCGCCAGTTACGGCACTAGTCGCTGCATTTCCAGTTCTTGCATTTTAAAGGAGCATGATCGTCACGCGGCTGTTTAAAGCTTCGAAAAGACGGTCCGTATGGCGAGTGTCATTTTGACTTCGCCGTCGTTTCCAGCGGAGCGCCATTATACGAAATAAATGATAAAGAAAACTTGGAAATGTGTTATCGTTAGAGGGAAATGTACAATCTTAACACATACTTATGAGAGCTTATTTTGTTATTATTATTCGAGAGAGAGAGTGCTCATAGACATAACATACTTACATGATATCACGAAAGGCGCGTCATACGTGAGCAAACAAGTTGAATCGGTGCATTAAATCTAATAGGTATTGGAGGATTAGTTGTATCCATTATTGTAAGTTCGCAGGGCGGGGCGGTGACCGGTTGTTCTTTTTAATACATTAAATCCGACGCAAAATGTGTTTACGACGAAAGGGAGAAAGAAAAGACGTGTGGTCAACCACTCATGAAGTCGTAATCCGGTGGGTCAAGAAAGTAAGAGAGAAGAAGACCGTCAGGATAATTCAAACCTTCGAAAAGCCACACTTGCGATGGAAGTACCCGATAGGCTATTCATCTAATTTACAACAGAGACTGCTACACTTTATCGTAATCATTCTCACTTTGTGGTAACAGCGGACTAAGCCGGGCCAAACCATAAGCTCGTCCTTTTCTGTTAGGAGCACCATTAGACATTCACAGTTCGCAGCTGCTCGTGGCGCGAACTTCCTTCACTTCTTTTTTTTTTCGTTTCTTCACCGTCTGGCGCACACAACGCTATAATAACTCCCACTGCGCATTTTACAATGGGACCAACTGGCAGACAGTCTTACTACCGAGAGGAAGTCAAAGTATAAAACGGCGCCGACAAACTTGTTCGTAGCTCTTCTCCGTTCAGTTTCGCAAACGCCCACTCCAGCCATCGTCCCTACAGTCCTCTCGAGTGGGCCTCGGGAATAAAGATGGGACACATTGCAAAAAGCTGGTTCTGCACTTTTCTGCACGTTACTGCAGTCGAAATCACCCCCACAACATTTCCCCTCGTTTCTCTCTCTCCATTTCCCTCTCTACTCGCTCTCCCTTCCCGCAACGTCCCGAAGCGACGCCAACACGCTTCATTTTTCAGTGCCTCGCCCGCCAACGGCGGTCACAGCGCAGAGCGCGCGAAAAAGGGCTGTTTGTTTATGCTAATGCAGCCACGCGTGCAATGCGCCCCTTCGCAGTCCGGAGAGACGGATCAAAATAGAACAGCGGCAAGCAGTGCTGCTGACATCACGTACAATCGCTCGCTGCCGCTGCTGCTTCGAGGCTATAACACATCTCCCGCTTTTCTTTTTCGCATTGTTCGCTCTGGCGTGCCGAAAGAGCGCACGCACACACTCCCAGAGTCCGTGCGTGCAATGAGACAAATGACTCGGCGCTTCGCGACGACAACCTTATAGTAGCGTCGTCGCCGCTGCAGCGGCAGCCAGGGAGGGACCGCCAAACGCTCTTCGGGGAGGGCAATGTACTCCGATCTCTTCCCTCCCGTATTCTCTCCACCACTACGTTGTTCACACAAACGCGCGGAATTGTCTTTGGGAAACGAGCGGAGTACAAGGAGGCCCCAACGTCGCTTGAGATGGGAGGCGGCCTTTAGCATCCATGGCGGCCACGCACAACACACGCGAGCGCATGCACGGCTTCATCTCTCTCTCTCTCTTTCGCGTGGCGAAGACAATGGGGCATGCCCACACACGCACAATGGAAGCCCGACACCCCGCGTGTAAGATTAATTTGGGCCGAGCACTATGACCAAGCCGTGCTGTAAATGAGTCGGGAAGGTCCAGTGCGAGCTTATGCAAGCGAAGAAAACCCGCTCGGCGCTACGCTGGTCGTGCACTTTGTGGGCGGCAGTCTTGCGCCGAGGGCTACACGGCCTGTGGTGGTGTAAGAGATTTCGGGCTCGTTCGCGGCTATAGTGAAATGGGAGAATTTGGTATTCGCGCGTAGCTGCCCCGATTAGTATAAAGAAATTAGAATAAAACGAAAAACGCGTCATTAGAGAGAGAGAGATGGAGAGAGTTTGAAGTTTCACTAGGCGGGAGTTCTTTCATTTGACTCACAGTAAGCTTAAGCGCAAACCAGATTTAACGATGTAATGATAATACAAAGGAGCCTCCGAGGAGGCCGGCTGATGTAGACCCCGGCGAGAAAGCTCAGTGAGGATGGTTTCACGCACGCGCTCTCATCGGACACAGCCTTCAATGACAGGATTAGCACTCATTCACTGCTGCACAATTGCACAACAAGCCACAAAGGCCTTCACTCTTGTCGAAATGAGGCATCCAAGTCTGGAAATTGAACCCGCAGTCTCTTCCAGTACGTTTCTTCTGTCCCTTGCAGTGAAGTACAGTACATTTTTAAGTTTGCACAAGCAAAGTCATTTATTTAGCAGGTAGTGGTAGTTCTGCTTATAAGGTGTACTGCTAAATTCGAGGACGCGTGGAGAGCGACGAAGGCGCTGCTGAAGTTTCTGCGCTCAACCGGCCTCGCTAAACGACTATGACACTCCCGTGATTGAGTGAGTGTGCGTTTTTTTTCTCTTTTTTTACCCTTTTTTTCCTTCTTTACCTTTCTACCCCCTTTACCCCTTCCCCACTGCAAGGTAGCAAACCAAAAAATCTTTGTTCTGGTTAACCTCCCTGCCTTCCACATAACCTTTCTCTCTCTACTCTCTCTCTCTCACCCCGCATTGCTTCCTTCCGCATTCGTCGTTAGCCATTTATGAATGGTCGAAATTTTCTGAGTCATGCACACAGCACCTGCTCGTGACGCAATGCAACAAATGGCCCCAAAATGGTCCATAGCTTAATGACGACTCATGCACGACTACATAAAAGTAAGAGAATGCACTATTTTCTATAGTTCATAATTTTGGCCATTGGTTCTTCGCCAGTCGTCAAAATTTTCCGGTGTGCCATAAAATCGCGTGCTTGTTACGCGACATCAGCAATCTGTGAAATCTCGCGGTATTAAAATGACGTGTGCATACTAAACAGCGCATTACTATGCTGAACAATCCCTAAACATGTTTTTTTTTTTAATTGACGGACAGTTTCTCATTCTGAATGTAATTCAAGAAGGCTGCCAGCCGCTCACATTGGCAGCGGCTACTTGTTGCAGTTGGCGAGATGGACTCATATGAGTATAATAAATATTGTCACGTGGTCGTGGCTTTGACGCAGGCTAGCAGTCGGCAGGTTTAAGACGAAACATTTATTTGGGCGAACATGTACCCGCTAAACGAGAAGTCAAACTACAAAGGATACACGCTGTACACTGATAGCGGCGAACAGAGCGTCGGTCGTCGATAATCTGATCTGCGGTAAGACGCATCGGCATTTGTACAAGCGGCAACCAACATTCGAGCCTCATCGCTGGTGGCCGCGTTAGTTCCAGAATAACCTCAGCTGTTCGCGTTTGCGGGCTCAAGCCTATAAGGAGATTCTAAAACAATCTGGAAGGTTCCCAGACGTTAAGGCGCGGCTTGCGCAAGTTAGCGGCTACGCGTACGACGGATCAGTTACATAAAAATAGCAAAAGCAGCGCGTGTGGCAATATTCTCAGTTGTAGCGTATAACGCTGTTGAGCTGTTTGTGTGCGTGTAGAGCTCCGTAAACTCAGCCTTGCTGAGAGAGAGGAAGGGAGGGAGCGAAATATGCGGCGCTGCTCGTGTGTGCTACTTTGCCTTGCGAGTCATATTTTGCTCTGTACAGGTGAATTGGATGTGACTCAAGACCAACTAGCCCGGCTGTCAATTCAATCTCCTTAGTCCAGAAATCCGTGGACCTTGACCATATCCCTGGTCCGGTAGATCAGATTGCGGGACAAGCTCGAAATCAGGGCTTCCCAATGTACTACAGTCCACTCCTTATTCCTCGCCTTGTTCCAAGCCGCCGCGATCGCTGCAAGCTACCATATGATAAGCAAGCCGAAGCTGGTTAAGTGGCAACAAAAGCGGAAACCTTCTTTAGTTCCTCCAGTGCGGCCCAACTAAAATACTGAAAACGTATGCACACTGATCGACTCATAGCAAATTGCATATAGAGAAGCGGAGATGCTAATGCTTTCCGATGAAATAAAATAAATTTCCTGAAACAGGAACAAAGAGCCTTTGATCGGCCCATAAAACGCTTACTGGTTCATGCCCGTATTTGCGTCGTCGATTATGTAAATTTCAGGCCAGGCAGAGCAGAATAAAATCATGACAGAGTTTTGCGCGACAGCATTGCAGAGAAGGCTAGCGCTGAGTAGGGGCTATAGGGGGGTGCTAGAAGGGAGGAGGGGGGGGGAGGCTCGGCTTGTCCCCCCCCCCCCCCCCCGCAGATACGCCTATGGTCACATCGTAGTATAGGCTTGTAAAACCACGGCACGAAATCTTTTTCAACTAAAGTTAATTACACCGGTTCCACGCTCGAACGAGCTCCAGCAAAACAGCTGGCATCAACCGCCCGATGCACGTATCCATTTTCACGGAAAATTCCGAGAGCCCCCCGGCTTTGCGTTCGCTCAGTGCAGTTGATACTGCACTCTCGGTCCATGCGGGCTAGCGTTGCAAACATCCGTAAGCCCTGCATCGCAATCCGAGGATCAAAGAAGCATATGTAATCCCGGAGTAACGCGCTATGGGAAACGTGATATACGACTCCCTGGCGAAGCGAGCTCATAACGTTTGCGGCCTGCATCGGCCCGGTTAGTAAACAAAGCGCGCCATTCCCAGGTTCGTGCTGCTTGTGAAGCGCTGCCTGCACTCGGTGCGAACTGTGAGGGTAACGTATCGCGGCTTGCTCTGTTTGTGTGCTCGTCGGCGCTTCTTCTGGGCAAACGCAGAGACAACGTAGCGCACAGGGAGCCGTCAGCTTACGTGCTAGCTCCAAATACTAACCATAGTGAGGTAGCCTGACGAACTTGAAACCTGACGAGTAACGATCGTTCGTTATGTGGGAGATGTGTACAAGGCAAGTGTCTTGAATAATAAATGCGCCTAAAATCGGGTGGTTGCCAGAGAAGGCCAGAGGACGAATGGGAATAAACTGTCTGAAAGTTGACACATGAAATCGGTATTTGGACGGAAACCCGTCTGGTCAGGAAGAGACATGAAGACAAAGACATGACCATGATTAAAAGCAAATAAAAGCACGACGTTTCGGCCCACGTACGGGAGCCTTGTTCACTAGTGAAAAATGACAGTGTGAGCGGTCCGGTTATGTATGTTATAAAATGTGACGTAAGCAACGTGTGTAGGCGTGTGGAAAGTTTCCATCATTTCGATTGTGTGTGTGCGCCGTTGTCTGGATCGTGATAGATTCGAGATGAAGCCGAGATGACCAGTTCTTTTCTCTTTCTGTTATTCTTGCGTTATCCCAGTCTATTTTGTGTCCAGACGTTTCCGCGTGCTTGGCCAGTGCATTCGATGAGACCTTCTTCTTTTTTACGCCATACATGTGCTGTTTTAGCCTTTGTGGAAAATTACCAGTCTCGCCGATGTAACTTCCACTACAGTCTGCGCACGGCATGCTGTAGACAACGCCAGGAAATTTTCCTTTTGGCAGCTTGTCTTTTACCCTCACAAGGGAATGCCTCAACTTGTTTGTTGGCACGTGTGCTACCTGCACATCGTAGGGGCGTAGAACACGCGCAATGTGTTCGCTGATGCCAGGAATATATGGCACAGAAGCGCGTTTTCTTGGGCGCGGGTTTCCAGAACGTGGCGAACGTGATAGCTGACGTTCCACGGAGTGCACGAGCGAGTCAGGGTAGCCACATTGGGAGAAATCCCGATGCACATGCTCCATGTCGACAGTGAGGTCCTCTGATTTTAAGCAAACTCTCTTTGCGCGATTCATCAACGAGGTGACCACGGACCTTTCGTGGGAAACCGTATTCACGGAATTTAAATGCAAATAGCGACCCGTGTGTGTGCTTTTTCTGTAGACACTGAACGGCATGCCTTCTCCTTCGCGCTTGGCGAGGACGTCTAGGAAAAGAAGTTTACCGTGCTGCTCCTCCTCTACTGTCATTTTTCACTTGTGAACAAGGCTCCCGTACGGGGGCCGAAACGTCGTGCTTTTATTTGCTTTTAATCATGGTCAGAGTGTTGATACAAGCAAACATTTCAGGATGCAACACAAGCTGAAGTGATGAACAGGACAAAAAAGCAAAGAACCGCACGGAAGACAACTAAAATCTTGATTGCAGACAAACCCAAGACGCTGTGAAGATGTAGACTACGAAGCTATAGATCCTACAGGCCACTGTTAGCGCCTATAAGTACACTTGCTAAGAAATTTGAATTGGTTTCGTGAAGGAACAGCAAAATGAAATTATTGCAACCCGGGTCGTAGCCAGAATTTTTTTCCGGGGGGAGGGTGTTCGACCACCCTTTATGTATATTCGTGCGTGCGTTAGTATGTTAGTACGGGACCAAACGAGCGAAACAAGAACACACACCCGTCGCTTGTCTTTTTTTCGGCAGTTTGATCCCCTCCTAGATGCGCTATACCATTTGCAGTTATGGTGAATCACCAACAAGCTCAATGTACAACGTTCAATTATTGGGTTCGGTAACAATTAAAACATTCAAACACGCTAAGGCAACGGTATTTCAATGCTCCCCAGCCTAAGCAAATGCGCAAAACGTAATACGGACACGTCAAAGACATTTGAAGGTCAACAAAAAAAAAGGAAAGACGCAGCCCTACATGGGCAAGAAGGAAATCGTTTTCCATCGCTTAAATTGCTTTCGAGTTCAGCCGAAAGGAGTGAACAAAGCAAGCATTTCGCATAAGGCAGTGACGTGATTTATGCTCTTGCCTCTTATAAAATTTGCAAGGCAGCAGCGCATGTATCATCGTGCTTTTCAGAACTGGGATGGGCACTGCGCAAACTTCGTTTTATTTTCTCGCCGACGCTCCGCCGGCGAGGATCTTGAGCGAGCGAGGCAATCATCTAGGAATGAAAAGCCTGGCTTCGATGCAGATGTGGTTTCCGAAAGCTGCTCCCATTCGCACTCCATTACGCGTCTTCTGCTGAGCGGCGCTTTGTCTTTTCTTAACGAATGAGAAGCTCTGGAAGGCTTTTCTTGATTTTGCCTTTCCCGTTGGGAAGAAGGCTGTCTAGCGATTATAACTGAAATATGTACGAGGGTGGTTAACGGTTTTGGAAGCATGCAATTTGACCAACTCTATTTTCTGAAATACATAACGCGCGGAGAAACCATTCAAAGGTTATTACTTAAGAGGAGTGACACTTAACGATACATCTGCGGAAATAAATAGCCAAGGACTTTTTTTTTGTTTGCTTTATCAGTTATGCTATACGAGGTGAGTGCGTGTTGTGACATTACAATGCAGTATGCAGTATCTTACCGAGGTACAAATCATACCGAAACTTTTTGAAAGGACACATTTCGTGCGCTTGGGTCACGATCGAGGCAAAAATTCACCGTATTTGACAAAACTGCCCCCAAAATTGGCGCAGCTTTGATCGCATGATCAGGGGCATCGGCCACAGTATTTACTTTGACAGATAACATGTGATACCAGAGAAGAAGGTAAAGAAGAGGGAGAGGGGACAAAACAAAGCATTACGTTTAAATCGGATTTCCAAAAATATCACTTCGTACTGCTACATGCGATCGCGCAGGCTTCTTCGCGTCCTCACACTTTTGAGGAAAATCTTTGCGCTTACAACCTGTGACCATTGTAGCGACTGAAGATTTGCTTCCGTACCCAACGAATCCCCGAGTATCAAAGCAATGACTTGCACGACCTCTTCTCAAGTTACGTAACGTGTATAATTCGTTATTTTTAGCGACCATTCATTTATTATTGCGGAGAACGTTCCTACCAGCCAAGAAGAATCGACGCTCCAACGCGTTTGCCCGCGGACTGATTCGGCTGACCTTTTCCCTTATCACAGCATGCCTCCTTCCCTTCCCCCAAACGCACACACACGTAGACACTTTCAAGTCCTCTCTCTCTTCCTTTTTTTTTTGCCTGCGTCATTGTACTCCTCCGAATAAAATTAAGCGTTGTACGGCTTACCAAGAACCAGAAAACTACAATGCTGGTATCCAGCGCTAAAAGCAGCACAAAATAATTGCGTCTTAGCAAAACGTCGTTTAGTTATATTTTAAGGCACGTTATTCCCCTCACAATCAGCCTTTATTTACAGCTTCTGTTCCTACTAGCGAGCACTTTTTGTATGGGTTTATTGTCTTTATGGACTGGCGCCTTTCCGGCGCCCTTGTACGAAAAGCACGTTCGATTTTGCGCTTCTGCTGTTATCTACGTGAAGAACAGATACAATGAACAGCAGCAGTCATTATTCAAGGGCTCAAAGAAGAGATTACTTACCGCTGAACCTGCTGACACCGCAAAAGCTTTGGTTGGTAGAAGACCTGGAAGTTAGATAAGGCACATCCGTGAAGTCATATATTGGCAGTGAAGAGTAAGGCACACTATGCTGCGAACAGACTGCTGAGTAAGTAGAACGTGACCGATAAATTACATCATATATTTTTTTTTCATTGGGTCGGGCTTACTTTAATAGAGAACAGACACAACTTAGCGGTTATCATAATTCTTTATTTGCTAACAGTCTCAACCTTCCTGTTTTTGGTTTATTTTTGTTCACTAGTGAAGTTGCACAACCGAAGACGAGGGGAACGGGACGCCGAGGTAATATACAACCGCAACTTGTCTGTAACACATTCCGCATATTTTTGCTTCCAGTAGTGCTATGTCTTTGTCACGGGCGTAGAATGTTCCATGGCCGCTGGTCAGAAGATACGTGTCACTCCGCCGTATGACGGCAAACAGGTTTAAATATTAGCGCATATAACGTAATGCGTATACGTCTTATTTAGCGACATACGAGCACACGATACTTACTTCTGAACCAAAATAAATCGACCGTACAAGATAATTCTTTCACGTATGACGCGCTATGTTTTTGGAAGCGAACATCCTGGAAGCAAACATTTGGAAGCGAACAGTGTTTTTTGGATGCGAACATTCACAAAACTCAATGAAGCCTTCCTATCTACGCCTGCTTTGCAAGAAAATGACATATAACAGCAGCCTAGCGTTGCTAGCCAGGTTGTCCAAAATATCGCGCAGCATGATTTAAAGAAAGACAAACGTCGTTACGCGAAGCACGCCTAGTGCATATTGTTCTGAAATTACTGTAGTATTCGCTACTAACTTTTTCGTGCATGACGTTTGCTTAATTAGTCCTAATCATGTTTGTAACTCGACAAATACTCACCTAATCACTGATATGTCAATGAGGCATATGTAGGCATGTTCAAATAACGTCTAACTGCGTTATTTTCAAAAACGTACCAATTGCATGCTCGCTTTGTTTTTTTTTTGTTTGTTTGTTTGTTTTTGTTTTTTGCTAATAAAAAGAGCACGTGAAAAATGACACGTGACTAGACTGCAGCACGCATAAGGAAGCAGTGCCTTCAAACAGGATCACTGCGAGTCAAGACTACACTCTCACCTTTTGCAGGTGGGAGCGTAGTCACGTGTTATTTTTCATATTTCGCATGCTTTCCTTATCAGCCGGAAAAAAATGAGCACGTAATTAGTACGCTGCTGAAAATAGCGCAGTTAGATGTCATTTGAGCATTCCTACGTACGACTCCTCACTGACACTTTAACAATTAGGTGAGTATTTGTCGAGTTGGAAACATAATTAGATATATTTAACTAAACCTCATTAACTAAAAAATTAGTAGTGGCAGAAAAAAAAGATTATGCGTGACTCTTTTCGGAGAGTTCTGACTTGCCACGTATAGGACTCTCTTTAAATAGTCACGGTGACTCTCTTGGTGGGTCAGGGTCGGCTCGCTCTAGGAGAGTCCCCTGACCCTCTAGGAAGAGGGCAAAGACTCTCATCGGGAGGATCACGTTACCACTTATAGGGAGTCAGACGACTCTTGCCGGTAACGCTCCTAGGGGGGTCAAGGGACCCACACCGAAGCATCAAGCGACACAAGTATATTAAGCTACTCATTTGATCCTTGCTTTACTTTTGCGCGACTACCGTTGAAAATAGTGGAGTATTCATTTTAAGCAAGTCGAATAATACTTGCCGTTCTGCCCAGCGACTGTAAAAAAAGAATAGTTCAGTTTTAGCATTATTTTAATAAAACTCGTCAAAACAATACATATTTTCCAGCAAAGTTATATAGAAAGCGCGAAAAGATGGTCTGTGATTTCCAATTAAGAAGTTTGGGTATTCCTCATTAACATGCTTCTATGAGTATAGCCAACTAAAATGTGTGACTGTGATGTGCACAGTGTCATATGGTGCTAAATGAACAGCAGAAATCGCCATTATGTTTCCATATTTATTCCTTGTGATTAAGAATAAATCAAAAAGTGGTGACGGCTTGAGGCATCAGACTTGTGGCTTGCTAGGTTGTCGCTCCTGTCCAGCGTGAGCACCATGAAAAACGGTATCTGAAAAGCAGGACGTGATATTATGATGAGAAAATGAAATTGCAGTAAAGGTTTGCAAAACCTACACAATAAGTGGTTCACACAGACATAATAAAGGCTAACAACAAAACAACAGAGCACATCCTCCGGCAGCCAGGGGCATGCCGTGAGCGGTTATTGACCGCATGTTTTACAAACGTAACCCATCCTTAAATACTCAGATAAACAGATGCGAGTACTAGGGCCCGAACGACACCCAGCGCGTGCGTACGCCGTCTACGTCGAGATCAGACATGTCATATGCTAGAATTAGCGCACATAACTCCCACAATCACGTACACTCACTCGATTCTGTTATAGCGCCCAACGTCATCGCAGTGTATGCAAACCACGAAAACAGCAAACAGAAACGAGGGAAAAGAGTGCACGCCGGCTGCCGCAACAACGCGCGCCGTCGAAAGTCTAGAGCTTTTTCACTTTACCGGCGAGGCGTGTCCAACTTGATTGACTACCGCGTACGTTCTGGAAGCCACCGTACTATTTCTGCACCTCAAACTACCGTCTTTAAGCCAACAAAAACCATTACATATAGTGCGTCTGAGCGTTCTGTACACAGGCTTTTTTTTTTCACGTTCCCACGCGTGGAAGCACGCTGCACACTCAAGGTCGATGGAAATGTTATTATGAAGTAGACTAAAGTGCATCTCAAAGCGACATCTTGCACCTTCAGTAGTGCAGACACAACGTGCGATCAGCAAGAAATGACCCTCGATTATTGTTTCCATCGCTCACTTTATGGGCGCTTGTACAGCAACGCGCATAACGTTGGCAACTCGTTAACTGACAGCTTTAGTTGGGCATCCGCAACAGCCCCGCGGATACAGGCTACTGTTGGAAATGGCTGGCAGGTTCCGCAGAGCTGCTGCAGACGCCCAGCTAAAGCTGTATAATTAGTACCTACGAAAGCATGCAGTACACTCACCGTTAACTGGTGCCCGTTGTCGGTGTCCGCAGCTCCATGAATATTCCGCCCTCCAAGCGTCACTTTGTGCACGGCTCGAGCCGGCGTCAACACCACCGAAGACGCGCAACGTACGCAACCACGCAACGCATTCCAATAGACCAGTAGACTGAGACATACTGAGAAGACAGAGAGGAGAGCGGCGCGCCACCCCAACGCCAACCCCGTCTACGTTGCCGAGCAAGGCGCCACAACGGCGCCAAAGGGCGAGCGTGCGATATGTATGGCGTATACGGCGGCTACTCCGTATACCGAAGCCAATCGAAACGCGCTTCAGGAGGGTCCAGTGACTCCTTCCCAAATGCGAACTCTTTTTCTCTGCCTGTACCTTCCAAAAAGGGTCAGATGGACACCCGAAGAGAGTTACGGTTCCATGACCCTCTTTTGACTCTCTTTTTTTCTTATAGTGTACAGCATACCGGGAACAATATGCACAAGGTGCCCTTCGCGTAACGACGTTCCTCTTTTTTTAAAATCATTCTGCGTGAAATTTGGGACGCCCTGTATATGATACTTTTAGGTAGCAGGGTTGCGCGTAGGGCCGCTCTCTTGCCTGGCTAGCAACCACAGCAATGCGGTGAAGTCGCATTCCGTTTTTTGCAGGCGACATGCCTAGCGTGTCGCCAACCGACATCCCTGGCGTATCGCCGACTATAGTGTCTATCCTGTCCGCTGCAGCGGAAGCATCGAAAAAAAAAGAATGGTCCGGACATTAGTGAGTAATAGCTAAGCGGCTCAGCGGACCAGCGGTCCCAGCGGAAGAGCGGAGAGATCAGCGGAGCGCGAGAAGAAAGGAAGAGTAATAGCTAAGCGGCCTAGCGTCGCCCCGCTCGTTGAACGTAGAACGCACCTCGCGTTCCGCTGTGGAGTCAGTTGAGCGTAGCGTGAAGGTGCGTCCACTTGGTTTCGCCGTCGTTTTGCAGCCAAGCTGACCGCGTCTCGACAAGACGCGCTTGCGAAAAACGCGAAATGTATGCAGTTCTCTGCACGTCTGTGAACACGCGATCAAATGTAATCTGTACGAAAAAGATGTCAAAGTAGCACCTATACCCTCTTCCGTCCCAGTGACCCCATTTGGGGCCATTGCTTCGAGCAAGCGTAGCTAATTCGGAAGCAAATATTCTTTGCCTTCAACTTGAATTTCTCGCGTGGAGAGCATTACTTTACTAAAGTTCATCGAGATGGCCCTCCATGTCAAGCATCTGTGACGCACGGCCGGTTTGAAAATGGCGTTTCCCAGCAAACCTCAACTTTTTCGTCCTCGCAAATTTTTCTGTGGTTTGTTTTTATCCAGTATGTGGGACAGCAATACTGAAGGGTCTTCAATGAATTTATAATCTATTTTTATGCATGATCTGTATTGTAAATTGCACTTAACAGCTCATTTACTTATTGAAATAAATTTTAGACGATTAAATTTAATTCGTAAAACTAATTTAATTTCGCCAGTTTTTTTTTCATTGTTCATCCGAAATAAATGTTTTCCCGGCTCCTTGTACTCCCAAGCGCAAAATAAAGATATTTGAAATAACTTGACCTGAAATTTCCTTCTTGGGACTGAAGAGGATACTTTCTCAAGTTTCTTGTGTCTTCTTGTCTCCAATTTCGAAATAAAAGATCAACACGAGCTTTAGGTCATCTCCACTTTAGGTCATCTCCAAATGCCCTCGTCTTCAGAGGTCTTCTTATGTTGAAAATCAGCGCCGGGACTTTTTCGCCTGGAGCAGAGCGAGCGCTATGTTGGCGGGTATCGCCGACAACATGCCGCTGCCGCTTGTGTTGGGGGTAGCCCTCTTGTCTCGCGAAAACGCTGGTCCGCTGGCCACGCTCCGCTGAGCAGAGGATACCAGCGGCTGAGCGGTCCGCTCCGTAAAAACGCTGATGGCCCCAGCGTGCCGCGCATGCGCAGTTGGCATCTCCGCTCGTGCGCTGGGCCCGCTGGCCCGCTGAGGCGCTTAGCTATTACTCTCTATTAGCTTCTGCGCAATGCACAGTTGCTTGCGGCGTTTGGAAAACAGACGCTCAAGTCAGCTACCTAAATGTAGCGTATACGGTGACTCTACAACAATAAACAAGTAAGCGCGTACTTCCGGTGCATGCTAAAAGTTCCTCGCACAGCGTCCCTGTTTTTGATGTATCGACTGCTCAAATCGGGGGACATCTGCGAATGATCTTTTCTCTTTCCTCCGATAAATAAATTATTCGGCGGAGCCAAGTAGCAATACAGTGAACTCTCAATTGAGTGAACTTCAAGGGACCCAAGGAAATAGTTCACTCAACTGAAAGTTCACTAAACTGAATATTCACTAGAATATGGAACAGCATTGGGCACTGCAGACATTAGAGTCAAAAGTGTGAAATGCAATTTATTTTGAAAAGGAATCTGTAATTTTAATTTGAACTGGTGCCCTTAAAGCGCAAGAAGAGACAAAGCTTTCCAGAGAGTACGTTTCTGTGCACAGCTGCCCCTGGCACATGAAGATGGCCGCACAATACCGATGATGCCGATGAGACAGACAAAAAAAGAAGGGGCGAACTGATGCGCACGTGGCTCGTTTTCGCCGATGGATGGGTGATTTAGAGACGGCTCGCATCGGCTATGCCAGTGCTGCAGTGCACAAAACTTCGTTGAATTGATTTTAAAAATGAGCCTGGGTCCGCGGATCAAGTTCGTTCAACTGAAAAATTCACTATTCTGAAATTCGTTTAACTGAAAGATTTTTGCATAGAATGCATAAGAAAATCGCCGGGGATTTTCTAAAAGTTCGTTATTCTGAAATATTCGTTAAACCGACGTTCGTACAAGTGAGAGTTTACTGTATATAACTATCGTGCAAGGAAGCCAGCTTCCGAGGGTGGCTACAGCCAGATGCTCCACCGTGTCTTCCAGTGCAAAGAAAATGCTCGAACGCTATAACGTAGAACGTCGCTCAAACACGTATACAAACTTGAACGCTGGTTCTGAAAGCAATTCCCTGCGGCGGCTGGTAGACGTGTTCACCGCTCACGATCCGTTCACTTAGGCAACGTCAAAGGTTAGACTCCAAGTTATAAATCGTTGACTAGCGCGTTCACCTCACACATGCTGCCTCGAACCTAACGCCTGAAGGAGTTTAAACTTACATGACCGAAAGCTTTCGGACCGAGAGAATAATATGCAATATGCGCGTTTCACTGATGGTAACTAGACTGATCGCCAAAGATTTAACGATTATTTCTTTTTTCTTTACTCTGAGAGCAACAGATTGGCTTGCATTGCATGATGTATCACATTACCAACTACAAAACATGCTAGCTTTTGGTGGTTGCAGTGCCAAAAAAAAAAAAAAAGAAACTATTGCATGTCTTTCTTTGGTACAATGTGAAACAACTAGAGTTATGAATTCTGGACGCGACCCTAATTCTTGACTTACGTGTGCGGTAGTGCTCGCACGTCGGCGTTCATGTGCCTTGGTGTATTCCTTAGGTTAGCTTCGTGTTCGTGCGCTGCTCGAAGCGGATCATAGAGGCCACGTAGGTATAAGCGCGTGGTTCAGATTTGCGCCGCCAGGCGTCGCAACGATCCCAGCTGCTCACGATCTTTCAATGAACTCGGTCAATTAATTTTCATTAGTTATCCTGACAATTTCGGCCCTTATCTTAAAGGGACCCTCTAACACTTTTCCAGGCCTTACTGTTTTACATTTTTTACTTGCGGGTTGCGTAGACTGAAGGCTGAAGAGATTAGTGCAGCAAGAATGGCAGCGATAGGGGCGCGCACTCCGAAGTTATTCAGCCTAGAAAACTCAAAATACAATAAAATGGAGGCCTACCCTCAACTCGATTTCCGCGGGATCACCTGACCACGTTTCACTCGCCCTCTGATGTCTGATGGCGCTCCAATAAAATTAACTGAAAGATCCTACGTACGGGAAGCTTGCATACCATGTTGCCCGTTATTTCCAACGTACTGAGGATGCCGTTGCAATAGTATCAAACAATCTGCTATTTGCAGAGTGAACCGCACGTGCGAAACAAGGCAGCTCGCGAACGCCTCTATCATGTTTTGTAGTTTTATTAATTTTTCTTGTTGCGACGGCGTCTACATCGACGGTCTTACATTTTTCCCCTTCAGTTTCTCCAAACAACGGCGCCTGGAGCGTCGCCAGCGCGTTTCCTCCAGCGCCATGGCGTTCGGCGAATTCTTTGCCGGGCGCTGCAGTTTTAAAGCTGAAAAGTGTAAGATCGTTCGTCTAGTTGGTTTTCAGTGAACAAATCACAGCATATCCACGGAGTGAATGATGATAAGCGGGCGAAGCTGCGGAGGTTCATCGGTAAACCGTGAATCTTCCGTGAATTCTGCCCAGTACATCATCACCGACGTGAGATCGGGCGCGTTTATACTAAAGGTTCGATGAGTTATGACGACTTGCAGCTCACTTTAATTTTACATGTACGCTGTGAATTTTCATTGTTTAGAAAACCATTGCTTTAGAAAACATCCGGCGTCTTTCGTTAAGCAGCTGGCGTCTTTTCGTTTTACTTTAGAAACATCTGGCGTTCTTTCGTTTTGCTTTTAGAAAACATCTGGCGTCTTTCGTTGGTTTATTTCATCACTCAACGGCGTTTTGAACAAAATTTTTATTGTTTAATCACGCACAGGAGAAAACTCACCAGGCACTACCTTGGAGGTAAACAATGGCTGCTAATGGGAATGAGAGACAGAAGAAGTCGGCTTTTAGCTAACACTTACACTTCTACTTCTACTAACGTTTCCTACTGGAACATGCCAATGGCTGCTAATGGGGAATGAGTGACAGAAGAATTCGGCTTTTAGTTAACGCGCACGCTGCGAATTTTTTATTGTTCAACAACGCACAGGAAAAATCTCCCACCGGCACCACCTTGGAGGTCAAGATCTGGTACTAGCGTTACGACTGGTTACGCACTACGACTACGACAACTACGAGGGACAAACGGGTGCCGCCTTAAGGAGCTTCGCCCCTAAAAAGCATGCTAAAGAAAACCTAAACCCAATAATAACCCCTTTTGTGATGCAACGCCGTTATTACCTCTAACTTTACATTTATCCAATCATAGGCCAGCGCTCATCTTCGTAATTTCCGCCCGCAAGAGTTCTGGAGAGCGCCACTACGCGTTGATGCGGTCAGCAGCGATGTAGGCGCTTCAAAACAAGTGTTGGAGGGCCCCTTTAAGTCAAGTTATGCTCCGATGTAATACGTATCCAGTACCTGAACCAGAACTATTGATTTCAATTATTTTTTGAAGAGTTTTCCTGAATATTGGGAAAACAGGAAGTAAGTGATCAACCGGATATCCTTGGAAGAGAAACAAGGGGGTCACTCGGTACTCGTGCCGCTCAAAATTATGCGCAGCTTTAGGTAAAGAGTCAAGTCGAAGTAGTTTATACTATAATACTGGTGTCACATGGCCACTTTTGATCACGATCGTGCCTGATCCCGATCGAATTTCGCGATCGCGATTGGCTCTCTTACGCAATATACAGAAGGGAGCGAATCACTGTTGAGAAATGTGATCCTGATCGGGCTCGACCACGATCAGCTGTGTGTCGTGTGTGACAACGGTATAAGAATGTTATCTCGTTGTCATGTACACTTACCTGTACAAGGCTAGCGATGCCATGCTTTATAAAATCAACTTTATAACTTGACGATTCAGTTGCATGCACCAGAGTAGACACATAACACTCGAGAAAACGCACTAAGTTCTTCTACTTAGCGTAATACCTTTATTTCAAGCTTAGTATCAGCGATGATCGCGTTGGGCTAGCGGAATGAGGAACAGCTTTGAAGAACCTAAAGTTATGTATGCAGTGTTTCTGCATAGCTTACGTCTTATACCACTTTCGGTGTTACATGGCCGTCATATAAATGAGATCAATTCAAAATACTCTAATTTAAAAAATATCCATTGTCAAACACCTTGTTTGCCGTTATGCGCTCTGAAAATTATTACAGTTCTGTTAACCCAGAGTCGGCACTCTGAAGGTGCATCATAATCACAGGGTTTTACGACTGCCATCACGCACACGTGCACAGCAACATATAGTACGTTATATGGCAACATTATGGTAACTATTCATTTAGAAAATAGACCTGCAATGTACTTGCAGGCACACTCACGTGAAGTGTTAGTTTTTCGTGTAATATCAACCTTCATACTTACTATAATCACGGAATGCTTCAATTGGCGCCGACACGGTAATTTATCTGAGGTGACGATAAAACCGCGATGTACTAGCCAGTGAAAATTTAGAAACGCTTCTTCAACAACGCCTGCAAGAACCGGTGCGGTGCGTTCATTGTCTTGTTTAGTAAGAAGCTTATGCTTACACCGTAACCATATTATAATAATGCGCGGACATTCAAATTTTCTGCGCGAAGGTTTGATACAAAAGAATTAACCGGCGCTTCATGCGCGTACAATGCGTTAATTCGTAATATAGCTTCGCTGACCGCTTATAGAGCGCCATGTCGATAACGAAAAGTCAGCAACTTCTTTTTCTTTTCTTAGACGTTAAACCCGGCTGCATTCTCTTGCACTGTACGGCGACATGCACACAGAAAACTCTGGCCAAACACCGGAAGACGAAAATTTTTACCAAAAACAAGCGTATTCTACGTATTTCGCGGGTGCTGAGGAACATGCACACGGGACGAAATGCGCATGAGCTGCTCGCGATGTCCAATGCGAAAGCGAAAAGAAAACCAAAGAGATAGAGGGTCAAAGAAAAAGAAAGAAACGAGCTGCGACGGTGCACGTCCGTTTACATCGTCTCTGTTTACTTTGCTGGAGCCGATGCAAAGCCGGGAAATAAAACACACTGTCCGAAGGGTAAGCGGGGGAGGAAAGACGGCAGTGGCGAGGCCGGGGAGATTTCCGCTACAACGGGCACTTATGCGGCGGTCATGGCCGGGACCTCTCGCTCCTTCCTTATTTATTTCGCTCGTACAGTGGCATGGCACAAACAGCGCAAGGCTTCTTCTAGCGCGCGCGCGCTCGCTTCACTGCGCGCGTTCAACTCTTCAGGCGAAGCAGAAAGACAGCACGACGCCCGCAGCGAGTAGCAACAAGAGCAACTAGAAAAGGCAACAAATCTGCGTTATTCCTCGCTTTTCTTTTTTTTTCTTTATTTCCTGCGGTGATGGTTGATTCCCAAATGGGAATAAGACCCTCGGGACCGAGTCACGGCATTCTGGTTGGGAAACAAAAAAAAAAAAAAGAATCGTGCTTCGCTCGAGGTTGACGCGAACAGCTTCTTCTCGCAACCGGACCACCGTGTGCCCGTGAGACAAAAAATAAACGCGCCTACTTTATGCACGTTTCACGGAGCGTAGCCGCCGCTTAAATGAGATGTCTGTCTCGCTCCGTACGCTCTTGCATTTGCCTTCTCTCCCATCTTCATTCTCAGCATTTCATTCGCTTATTTCCACTTTCCTCATCTTCGAAGCGTTCTGTTTTCTTCGTTCTTTCCTTTCTCTCCCTTACATTTCTTATCAAGCCTCTCCCGCACCCGCCTCGGTGATGGCTCACTGTAGGCCTATTCACTCAGATTGTTCCTGCCGCTTCCACCCACCTGTATTTATTATTTTGAACGATGCACGTTTCTCAGCTGCGGAATTTTGTACACTCCAAGCCACGCCGCTTGCGGTCCGCATTCTTGCAAGCGATAGCCTCTTTCCTCTATCTCTCTCGACGCCCAGAGCGCGCGCGCGCCACTCTAAAGCATCTAAACACGCAACCAAATGCGAACGAGCGCGCGTACGAACGCACACAGCAGCTCCGGAAGGTATCTCCGCTCGCAACAAACACGACCAACGCATTCTTTTCCGAGCGCGCTGTAGTCATTCACTTCTGCCGCTGGTAGGCTCCTGTTTTTTTGTCGTTTTTTTTTTCTCCGCCGCCTCTCCGTCCACGAGAGCTGCTGCGTAGTCCGCAATCGCGTCGCCGGAAAAGCATCAGACGCGCCGTGTTTGTGCGTGCCTTCGGAGCGACAAGACTCCCATGGGCGCGAGCACCCGACGACGACGACTACTGCGAGAACGGTGCGGGTGGGAGGGAGAGAAGGGGAGGGATCGCTTGATTTGCTCCCTTCTACTAGCCTAGCGCTCACTCATTCCGGAGAAGCGGCGCGCGCCGAATAGAACCTCACCTCCCCCTCGCCCCTGTCCACCGTAGAACGAGAAGCCAACAAAATGGCCTTTCGCGAGTGGAAACACGACTACGCGAGAATGAGAGCGAGAGAGGGAGATGAGAATAAGGAAGAGGAGATGGGAGAAAAAGAACGTGGTACGGCGGTGCATCAGCAGAGGATTCATTTAGGTGGAGACGGAACGAGAGACCGCCCGCCGTGGCTCTGTTCCCATTTGGCTCGGCTAATGCGAAAAACCTCGAGCGACGCCAACCGACTCCTTCTCCGACTGACGACGCAAAGTGTAGCGTAATCTCTCTCTCTCTTCACTCCCTCTCTCTCTGTCTTTCTCCTATTACGCTATCTTTTTCTTTTCTAATCGAATGAGCTTCGGTGGCCTCGCGAATGAGAGTGGACCCGAGACTGGAGAACGAGCACTTTTGCACTTGCATTGGTTGTTCGCAGCCGTTGCGTAAGCTCAGCTAGCGCCTCCTTTTTTTTTTTTTTCAGCCAGCTGAACGGGCTGATAGGGTAATGTTCGTGCGGTAGATTAGCCCAACCCGCCAATGATATAAAAGTGCGACGCCGAACCGCACAGTCTGAAGCTCTACAATAAGCGCGGCGTTGCTGCGCTTATTGCTGCGTGCGGGTTTATGTGCGTCTGAAACTCACGAGTTTCTCGTACTAGTCGAGCTTTTATTTTTATATTTTTTTGAGCGGAGGGGAAGGGGGGGGGGGATTCTGGTGTCACTCAGAAGGTTCTGCGGCTCTAAGCCAGACTTGACATCAGATGCTTTTGTACCCGCATAGTGAAAACTCGTGCAGCCTGAACGAAAGAAAATACATACAGGTGCAAATCCCAGGCCTTTCTACGTCCTTAGACAAGTGATCCCTGCAACGTACAATCATCTTAGCGCGCAGCTTTTTTTTTTTTTTTAGGCGCCCGTTTCTGCGTTTAGTATCGGCAGTGGCGTTACCGTTATAACCAATGAGCGTACCATGCACCAATAACAAGCACCCACTTTGATGATTAGTGGTACATCTCCATCCCGACGACTAACGTCCATGTTAAATGATTACGCAAAACCTTGTGGTAGCTGTAGTAGTTAGCGGTGAAAGCATAATCAGAGAACGAGGTGTGATAGCCAGAAGAGCATCGCATATTGGACGCAGAACTTGGTCGCCATCCCACGTCATGTTAAAATGTGATTGAACACCACGGCCGGACTAGTACTCTAGCCCGACTAAAGGGAAACGCAAAGCACGTCGTGCCGCCCCCCGGCCGCAATTTTTCTCGGGGCGAGCGCGTGAGCTGGGAACGCGTTGTAACCGGTTGTAACAGCAAGGTGAGGCAGGCGCGCGTCGCAGAGAGGCTTTTACGACGCTTGCGCTAAGATCGCCACCTCGCGGTGTGTTAAAGCATTGACAAAATTGAACTTCTATTGAAAACGCGCCCAATGGAACGGACGCGTAACGTGTTGCAAGTGTTAATTGTGGAGGCCACAGTAATGACGAATTGAGAAAAACGTGAAAAAAAAAAGAGAAAGGGCGGGGCTCGTGACGCAAATGTGACGACGTATGGAGGAACGCAGGAATGGGATGTCGCTTACATGCCAATGGCAGAAAAATGTGCAGGACGAATAGCAATGCGTAATGCGAATTCTGAGCGCAGCTATTTAGGTGTTTGATTTTGCGATAAGTTGAGGCGCGACTGCCTCGCTAACCGGGAGACCGCGGGAGGCAGCGCGAGGGCGCGTTCCATAACAGCCGCCGTAAACAGGCGTCCATTAATGTAGTGCTTTGTTTCCAGATATGTTATCGGTGCACACCCTCGGCGCATGCCTTAGTGATGACGTCATCAGTGACCGCACGACGGCGCGCACTACTGTGGCGCCGCGTGTGGCCGTTGCGGAACCTGTTGTCTAGCCACTGTCATTCTCTCTTCCTCGCGCTCTCCTCGCTATCGCCGTCTTTTCTACACCGCGTTCGCTCTCTTTCGTCCTCGTTCGCTCTGCGGTTACGATGACGCCGATGCCGCTCAACGCAGGAACGGGCGCCTAAGAGCTGCGCTCTAAAACTTGTTTATTGTGGATGAACTTGAGCCCTTAAAACTAGATGCAAAATCTAAGAGTTCCCTAGAGCGTTCGGCAGGCAAAGACCAACGCACGTCTTCTCCCAGGCCTCGTAGGTCAAGCCACTTTCTATAATGGAATTCTGGGGTTTTACATGCAAATAATTGAATTCTGGGCTTTACATTGGAAAACTGCACCATATCTTAAGACAAGCCGTGGCGGAGGACTCTGCGACAGTGTTGCCAACCGTAGGTTTATTACCCTATTTTAGGGTATTTTCGGAAATTCTCGGGCAGCGTGGGGTAGTAGGGCGGTAACACAATTTTTTTATCGGACGTAGGGTAATTTCCACGTTTCGCTCGTTATCGATCAGTGAAGAATGTAGACGATCGACGAGACATCTCCGAGGGTGACATTCCTAAATAGATCCGGAAACTGAATCTTTCTTTGAATAAAATCGGACCTCTTTCAATTCACATGTCCCCAGCATAGGGCAGAGACGAAAGATAATACGTCACACATCCGGGCAGCACTAGCATTGTTGTTGTTTCCCATGGATGGTTTTCTTCCTCTCCGTCGCCTCCCATTCGTTCGTTGCGTGGAGGAGCCCTTAAATTTTGCGACGGTGGTTCCAGTTTAGGTGAACGCCTTAGATGCTTCATAAAGCACGAAGTGACCGTCGGCGTCAACGCGAGTGATGCAATAAAATCATCATGTATTTTGTCACCTCATGGCAGCATCGTTACGTCACACATTGCCAGAATTTGTGACGTCACTGTGACATCGCATAATGTCACGTGAAATGATGACGTCGTCATATGACATCGTCACTTGGTCATCGGTGGGCCGATCCTGGAGGCAGCACAAAACCACACTAGGTGCCGAAATATTTCGAGGCCGGGGGGATCTATACAACTGACTGGGAAGAAAAAGAAAAAGATAGGTTCCGCCTTCCAGTCAGCTTAGTCGAATGCAAGCGAGTTTTTAGATGACAGTGGACGGATGGACTCTAAGAGCTTCCCGGCTTGCAGCAAATTAACCTGTTTTCCTGCTACTTTTTTTTTAGGGGCGAAGCTCCTAAATCCGTGGGTCTGTCCCTCCTAGCTAGTACGTGACCGCCTATGCCGCGCGTATGTGCCAGTGGTGATGGCAACGAAGCAGCGTGAGTGTTCTTGGCCCAGCGCAGGGACGAAGAAGACGTTGCAGTTCTTTCTCTGATCTATAAAGTGTTAATGATATATAGCATGTATGTCCGACCAATATTAGAGTTTGGATGTGTGTTATTCTGTGGGGGACCCGCTTACAAATTATGCCCTCTTCTAACTGTAGAACGTGAGACATTACGGATATGTTTAGGTGTTCCTAAGTTTGTAGCTACTAATATTCTTTACCATGAAACATACCTGCCGTCTCTGCAAACTAGGTTTCGTATTCTAACAGTCCAGACATCTCTAAACATCTATGCCTCCCCACACAGACGATCGCAATATATATTTCTTAGCGAGCCGTCCAGATTTTTTTTATTGTGAGTGGTCTCGGTTACATCGTCCTCAAATAATTTTCGTACAAAAGCTATTGGAGCCCTTACGAGCAACAATCCGTGAAATAAGTTTCCCAAGTGTACTCAATCATAAAACAATAATAGAATTTGATGATATATTTCCAAAAAATGCTAAACTATTGCCCATTAGATATTTAAACGGGTTGTTGAACGACCACCTTCAGAGTCTACGAATAAGTTCAGTCATAGCCACAGATGCCTCCGTTGCAGAGGAGAAGGCAGGAGTAGGCATTTATTCAACAGCATTAAACTGGTCTTTTTCTTTTAGACTGCCCGATTTTACGCCCATATTCCAGGCAGAATTAACGGCAATCATTCTGGCATTACGCAAACTCCCAGCATCTATTTCTTCAGTGGTAATACTGACCGATTCTTTGTAACTTTGCGCTGCTTTAACAGTACCAAAGACATCGAGCTGCCTATCAGAATTATATACATACATGCCCAATCATGTTCGTATTGTCCGTTTGGTTTGGGTGCCAGGTCATACTGGAATAACTCTAAATGAAGCAGCGGACACATTGGCGGCAGCATCAATTCAGGGCCCGGTCCTAAATGTTCTAAGGCCCTCCTCCCAAAATACTATCGCACGATTTCGATATTTTTGTATTCGAGAGGAACACACGAAATCTTCTGTTTTAAGCGGGGTAGATTTTCAGCACCTTAGGTTTCCATGGCATAGCTCATGGTGTGGCACAAGACAATTAGAAGTTACATTAACTAAATTGCGATGCAGGATTCCCTCTTTAAATTTTTATTTACACAGGCCTCGTTTTGTTCCTTCCCCTCAATGTTGTTCTTGTTCGCAAACAGAAACCATACAGCATTTTTTCACAGAATGTCGCAGATATCAACATCTAAGGCAAAGTCTCGAGCCTCCTTTTCGAAAATGTGGACTTCAGCTTTCCGTAACGGCATTACTCTCCCTGGGGGCGTCGGCACTGGGGCACTGCAACAGGGATATATGTGAGGCGGTAGTTAACTATATAAAAGAATAAAAAAGGCTGCCATGCCAATGTTTCTAGTACATACTTATTTGATTTATTTCATTTATCGTTAATTATTTATTTAATTCTTTTATTTAACTCACTCTTTCTCTCCCTTTCATTATTTTCTCTTCTTTTACCTCTTTAGCATCCAATTCGGAAACCGTAAACACAACTAATATTTTCGCTTACCTACAAATTATCAAATTATCTCTTTAGAATTACTCCTTCCCTTTTTTTTTTAAATTCACATATCCTACTGCCGCACGAGTCGTGGTCGATCCCCCGTGGTGGGTTGTGCCATTCCTCTAGGAACAACCAACCAACCAAGCGTGTTTGTTTGTCGTGCTCCGTGTCCTCGTCGATCCCACGTCGTTACACTGGTGGGGGTGCGGATTAAGCTTCATGCTTGGCACTCCATCGCGGAGCCGACAATCGAGCCCGGAATCGCCACCACGCGTCGAAACACCAGTCCACCGATTCAGTCGCCGTCTGCTAGTTGCCGTCATGACCGTGTACTTCGCACCCAACCTGTCTATCGGGGACGTCAAGTTGTTTATAGACGCTGCGTTACGCGACTACGACAACAAGTACAAGAACCGTCCGTTTGTGCTGGTTGGGGACTTCAACGTGGACCTCATTGCCAATGACTGGATCGTGCAGCACATGCTTTCCAAATACGCACTCAGATGTATCCATATGCGACCTACCACGATCCGAGGGACGTGCATAGACTTAGTATTTGAAAACTTCCCACTGCAGCTCGTACAAGAACCTCTCTCGCTTCATTTCACGGACCATAAAGCCGTCATAATGAAGGGACCTCGCAATCCAGCCGCCATGACAACGACGAAATTAAAAGAACAAACGAAGAAACGAAACAACAAACGAACAAGAACAAAACAAAAGTTGATTTTGTATAATATACGCACAGTCTTACGTCTTTCTAATGATGTAATTGGCTAACTTTCACGGGAGAGTTACGGTTTACCGATGATCTCCCCCTCTCGAGCTTCGCCCACTTATCATTCATTCCGTGCATATGGCGTGATTTTTTTTTTTTTTTTGCTTTCTGCCTTCTTTTCTGCCACAAATCCTCCAGTCGTCTTGTACTTACGTCTAACGCCGACCTGGTTACCTTTTGAATGTTGCCTCTAAAAGCCAAGGCTTCATGTTGAGTAATGCCCAAACATACACCCGGCTGGATATCTTCACATTCAATTAGAACATGTTCCGTCGTTTCCTTAGCTTCCACACAGCATGTACATTTTTCTTCTTCTTTACTGAATCTCTCTCATAACTATGAGTTCTAAGACAACCCGACCTCAAAACAATCATAAAACGTATCCTTGCTTATTTCGTCTTTGCTTATTTCCTTGCTTATTTCGTCCGCACCCATACTGCGCACGCGCCAACTCTCCTCCCTCTCCTCACGCGAGCGTGAGTTGGTGGGAGGAGGTAGCGCGAGCGCTGCCTCCGCTTCGTTTCTCCTCTCCAGTGTCTCTTTCTCCGCCCCAGCTGTGCGCTCGTATAAAATGCGGCGCGCGCTCGCTCCCGTTGCACTCTCCTTCGCAACGAAGGCTGCGAAAGCGCGCGTTCGCTGTGCTTCCATCATTCTCTCTCTGTGCAATGGTGTGCGAAATGCCATGAACAACGTCAACGTCGGCGCTAGTTGCAGAGGCACCGCCACTGCCGCGGAGCAGAGGAAGGCTTGGGAAGCCGAACGTAAACGTCGGCAAGCGGTAATTCAAACGCCTCGACAACCACCGTCTCATAAGTCACAAACTAGAAACGTAAATTCGATGCGCGCCCCCCGCGATACTTTTGCATCCCCCCATGGTTGCCCGAAGGGGGAGATGATGCGTAACTTTTTTTTCCCCAAATGTGACTCAACGCTCTTCCCCATACAAATACCGGAACGCTTTCTATTCTTATCTGCTGCCTTTCATGTTCCTTAGCCTCCCTTCGAAGCTCATTTTTAAACCTCTGAAGTCGTTGCCAACTTCAGCGCCACCACACATCTTCGTATCGTACAATGAAGTATAGTATGTACCTCATTGTTATTCAGCAGCGTTATTTTAGGCGTAGGGCAAAATGCAGGGTAATACAAAGGTTTTGTAGGATAGAGTAATTTTGACCGTGACGTAGGGTACTTTCCAAAAATTGGTTGACAACACTGCTCTGCGACTATTTTGATCATCCGGAGTCCTTTAGCATGCTCCAAAATCTAAGTACACGTATACGTGTTATTTCTACGGCAGTTAAGTGCGAACGCGGTGGGTGGCAGTCAAACCAACGTCCTCGAGCCTATAGGTCCTCAAACTCCGCTTATTGGCTAAGTGCAACGCATCAGCCACTAAGCTGCCGTGACGAGTTGGTACGCTAGTAGCATCGCAACGCGGCATTTCAATTTCGGTTTTCGCCTCTATAATACTGAACCAGTTCAATATGGTTCCTACAGCGCGATGCTTCTCAGACGGGGATTTAACAACTTGCACTGTAAGAACGAAAAACTGCAGTAGGCCTCGTGAAGCCCTTTTTAACGATCCGTCCGAGAGCCGTATTATTTCCGAAGATCCACATATCTGAGCCCAACTATCGAGCTTAATCCCCCATTCAGTTTTCTTTCAAAATGTTCCATCGAGGCAAGGCTGAATGGATCGTTCAAATGGAAACACCCGAGATAGTTCAGAGTTGGGTCTTATAAATCTTACGTTTAAGACACGATGTCATTTCCCGAGCAAAAAATAAATAAATAATAAAAATACGCATCTTGGAAATCCTTCAGATTATCGCCATTTTATTTTATTTTTCGAAAACTAAGAGCAGATTTGAAGTCGCGAACCAAGTGCCAATGATATCAAAGCAATATGAATGGAGAGCTTTTTTTAGTTTTCTTTTCTTTTTTTGCAAGCAGATTTAAGTCGATAGGCAAACATAGCTTCTCGACATCTATAAACTAACATATGAGCACTTTTATATCACTCCCTTCCTCCTTTGTGGGCTATTTACTTTTTCACAACTCTCATCAATTCCTTTCCAATTTGCTATAGCTCCCAATAAGGGAATTTCTGCTCAGTTCGTCAGCGTTTCATTCCCCGCTTGCTCCTCGCCTACTCAGTACGTTGATTTTCTTCTCATGTCGCTCTTTTATATACGTGTCCATTCGAGCTTTTGCCGCGCGTTCACTTATTGCGCCGAGAGCACTGCATTTACCATCGCTGTTCAGTTTATATGGGCTTTTTGGCAGACGTTACAGCAGTTCTTTTTAGGGTGTAACCAGTGCTGGGCACTATCGAAGATACATGTATCTTAGATACTATCTTAGATACTCTATGGGTATCTTGTATCTGTATCGCGATACGTCTCGCAAGACGAGTATCTGTATCTGTATTTCCGATACATTCGTTTATGTATCGTGTATCTTAAGATACAAGATACTTCTATCGCAACACAACCGTGCGAAATAATAATCGCTGGCCAAGCTCCGCTTCTCAAGCTGGTGTACTGGTGCCACTAAGCCATCTGAATAAGTCTAAGGGCAGTGGCGTTATTTTATTTTTACGCCAGAGTCATCCAGTGAGGGTAGAAAATGAGGAAGACAAGCGCGCGGACGTCTACGCCCAGCCCACGCACCTTTTGTTTTCTCGATTTCTTTGCTTTTTAGTTGCGCCAATGCCGTGACGATTGCTCTTAGCCACTGTACTGCGCCGCGTACGCCACTGCGTGCGGCGTCTATCGCGCTAATTCTGATGTTGCTACAGTGTCGTTATTGAAGATTCTCTTGAGTCTTGCCCCGTAACGAAATGTGATGCGTGCAAGAATGGGGTTGCTTTGCGTCGCGTGGATTTTACATATCAGCGATTTGAAGGATCTCATGGATGTAAGTTTGACTTGCGTGCAATGAATCAACTTATATGCAAATAAGATTCTCACAACTTTAGCACCACTGGTACTGATGCTAGATCTAATAGAGCAAGCGTTTAGCTAACAGAAAATATCTTGGCGTACCGTATTTTTCACTTCCGTCTATATTTATTCCAAGAATTTATGAAATCAAAATTTGTTTATTAGCACAAGTGCTTTCTTAGCTGTCATTTTGCATCACATACATTACCTAGGTCTCTGCACTGTTTTTCTGGTCTGGTCACTGCAATATGTATTTTGTAACGCGCTCGGAAAATAAGATTTCTGCTTGATTCTTTTGTCTGCTTTATTTCTAGTACTGTGTACACATTTAGACGTTGCCACGGCTATATTGAAAACAAATATATTATTATGGGGGCGTGCCTTGAGTATACAGTACAAAATATTCTTCGTACTGCTTAAGAAAATAGCGAAATTGAGCTTGCATTATAATAATGGAAATCATTAGGAGCAATCTTAAAGATGTAAGGAAGGGGATTTGAGAAACGTTGTTTCGCTGAATGCTCCGTTTTACTGATGAGCGTCCCAACGAGCCGTTTCAGTCAATTTTCCGTAGGCACTGAATTTTCTATTGTCTCAACAGGTAAGTCCACGATACTTCATGCTCATAGCTATTAAGGGCGCCGTCTGTACTCATTGTTTCTGTACTCATTCAATGTGTATGTTTGATACAAAACCACCTCTCTATTTTACTTATATTTGTTTTCATGTTTTAGGCATTCTTAAATATTTTTCCTATTACTAATCGCCACGTAATAAGAGAGAGAATAAAAATAAAAGAAAGGCGGGAGGTTAACCAGGGCTGAGCCCGGTAGGCTACCCTGCACTGGGGAAGGGGGGAGGGGGAAGGAAAGTAAGAGAGGAGGAAATGGGAGCTGTAAGCGGCAATAGTGCGAATAGCGGCGGCGTCCTGCGACGCTTGTGCAATTATACAATACGTCTGAGACATTTCTGTGTTGGACATGTTCTCTCGTTGAAGAAAAAATACTAAAACATTGCGCGTTAGTGAGTATATCAACAAATAATCCCTTACGCCAGCAGCTAAGTAGAATCATGGAAATTCATTGCAGTTTTACGTCATCAACGTATACACCAGGGGTCTCAAGCTCAGCTTATTGGCCTGGTGTGCGACCGATGGTGGCGCTGCGAACGGCGCCTGTATGACGTCAGAGCGGGGATTCGCGCGCTTTCGTCTGCTACGTAGGTCCAGCGCCGTGTTGAAACCACCGTTGTGGTAAATCTCAACAGAAAGCAGTTCAATTGGTTATCTTGCGTATGGGGCTACTGACGCTGTTCGAACAACCGTGGGTCTGTTTTTAACGTTCATTTAGAACTACAGCTCTTTGTTTCGTAGAACTGCGGCCGCTTGTCTCCGCGGCGAGTGCTGCGCAATGGTGAAGTACTGCTCTGTGCCTCAGTGTGCTTCGTCCGCTCGTGAAAAAGGCGTTAGCTTTCACAACTATTCTAAGGACCCAAAGCTGAAGAAGATGTGGATAGTCAAGCTCAGTATGGGAAAGCGCCCCACGCCTTCATCGACCGTGTGCAGCAAGCACTTCGCGGACAGTGACTTCTGCTACCCACCGTACGCGCCACTCTTAGGTAAGCTCGTGACCGCGTTTAAGCGCCTCGCCAATACTTAAAAGGCGACTTACACCAGGTGTGGTGCCGTCCCACAACCTGCCGCGAAGGAGACGGAGCCGACGACGCGGCCTCCGAATCGCCTCGCAGGAAAGCGCGCCTCGTGGGCTCAGCAGAGCGGCGCAGGATATTTGAGACTACGGCTGCATTTGGATGGTGTACATACGTATTTTACTTATGAAGGCAAGCGCGCGCCTAGCCGACTGCTTATCATAAATTCATAAGCGAAACTCGTTGCCGCTGTTTAGTGTACATTCTTTAAAAGCTTTCACCTGAGGCAGTGCAGACACATTTTTAAAGGCGAAGCTCTTTAAGCTTTTTGTTAGGCCGCCTGGCGTGAAACTCGACCCAGCTTGCCTTTGCCACGTTAATCTCTGTGGTCCTGTGCGTGGTCTAATCAGCGATTAACTATTTGTTATATTATAATACCCATGCGACGGCCCTGTGCGGTGTTAATATGAACTACGACGTAATATCGTTGTCACCAAACCAACATTACGAGACAAACTGCGATCATGGGCATCGGCAGGGGGGTGTGCAACAAGGCGGCACTTGCGCACTTGTTTGCAGGACGAGAGCTGCGACGGTGACGCGATCTCCGTTGACGGCCTCAACCACGCATTCAACAACGTGGCCTGCGTCGTACACCGCCTCGCCCTCGACGAGACACCGCGACCTTTCACAAGCTTTATCTACATACTTGTAGATGCTGGAGAACGGCACGCTTACTGAAATATCGAAAGAAACACCCAAACTAATAAGTATCGTACGGCGGAAACAAGATAACGAGCGAGAGCACTCACACATAGTTTCGCTTTCACCAGCAATGCGGTCGGTGGCGTCGGCGCACTCGTCAGCCATCCGGGGATTTCTTGGCCCTTTCGATTGGGCCGCAACTAAAACAAATTCAAGATTACGCTCGAAAACGTTCGTTGCTGGCGTTAGTTGACCGTCGCGAGGCTGTTCATTCGACAAAGTTTCCGCCTGAAGCAGACGATCCGCATACAGGAGCAGCGGCTGCTTCAGCGCGGCTGAGAGCGGAGTCCCCGCTCCGACGTCATACGCGAGAGAGCGCCACTCCAAGATCTCGAGGCCAATAGCCGGCGGGCCGCAGTCGCGAAGTTTAGCTCCAAGGGCCGGGACAGTGAAGATGGTGGGGTCGGAGAGAGTTTGAACAAAATGACGTTGCCATTTGAAAGGATCCCATATCTTATATATAGGTAATTTCTAAAGAGGATTTGGTGTCAGGATTCGAGAAACATCGATACCGATGTACACAATGAGTGAAATCTGGACGCGGATTGAAATGTAGATTTTTTGTTCCACAGTTATGTTTCAGCACATGGCGACCACATGTTCCTCACAAAAGAAATGCTTGAGACCAGTCATGTCTGTGTAGCTCACGACCATACTTATTTAGAAAATAAAAATGAATGGGACGGAGACGGTCATGTGTGCCGGCCGGGCCACTAGCGAACGGTCTCAAACCCCGTATACACCATGCGTTCCCCCCTCCTCCCCCCTCCAAAAAAAAGTCGCTACCAGCGTTGTTGCTGCTGCACGCCTGTTCGGATATACGGTATTGTGCGAACCTTCTTTTACGGACGAGGTAAAAGTCCACACCGGTATTTGCGCAGTTGTGCGAAGGCTTCCTATTGACGTTATTGTGATTATATGGCAACCCGCTAGCTGGTCGGCAAGCTGAGTAGCGACTCCCATCAAATGCAAGAAATGACAAGCAAGAACCGCTGTCAGCGAAGTGTATAAAGAGTTGTCCTGTGAAGAAGCTAAAACAAGCCCAAATAAGTTGTTTTAAGAAGGAAACTAATGTACTTTGAGCAAGAAGGGCAAAACGTTTGAGATAATAACAGACATTTCATTCAAGTGAAACAAAATAGGTCACAGTTAAGAAAATTTCGGGCAGACATTTTCGTGCATAGGCGTTTGCTGCTCCATTATATGGATCTATAATAACAAATTTGAGAATGTATCGAAGTATCTTAAGATACAATTGCCAAGTATCGTAGCGGATACAATTATTGAGGCAGTATCTTGTATCTGTATCTCCAATACTTTTTGTCTGAGTATCTTGTATCGTATCGCGATACAATTTCAAAGTATCTTTGCCCAGCCCTGGGAGTAACGTGTGCCACGTTCAATGTCCGAAATTTTCTTCAACCGAAAATATATCTTTCATTAAAGAGAAAAGAAGCCCACAGCGTTCCTTCTGCACGCCCCTAAAACGACTGGAAGGCGAAAGTCATCTTCTTTTTATTCTCAGTCGATGTATTGATACTGCCCCGCCTGCCTCCGAAAGCTTTCTGCGCCTAACGTGGTTTTCCACTGCCTCCGTGATCGGCCCACCTTTGACCGTTCAATGATGTCATGTGATGACGTCGTCATGAGACGTTACGTCACGTGACACCACGATGATGTCATAATGACGCCACATATTTTGGCTATTTGTGACGTCATGATGAACAGCCCCGCCACGGTGGTCTAGTGGTTATGGCACTCGACTGCTGACCCGAAGGTCGCGGGATCGAATCCCGGCCGCGGCGGCTGCATTTTCGATGGAGGCGAAAATGTTTGAGGCCCGTGTACTTAGATTTAGGTGCACGTTAAAGAACCCCAGGTGGTCGAAATTTCCGGAGCCCTCCACTACGGCGTCTCTCATAATCATATTGTGGTTTTGGGACGTTAAACCCCAGATATTATTATATTATTATATTATAGTCATGATGAACACATACGTTGACGTCATTACGTGATGATACTTTTGCGGCTGCGTCATCACGCGATGATGCCGCCGACGCGGGACGCCGGCCAATTTTCGCGTTTGATGAGGCATCTAAGGCTTTCGCCTTAAAGTAAAATGTGTCCTTTCGCTTCGATTTGCCAAATGATTCGACCGCGCCATGGCTGTGCTAGCCGTCTGGTTAGCTCGAATGGCAAGGTGTATGTACGCCTAATCAAACGCTAAATTTGACAGTCGGTGTCCCGCGACGCCGGGGACGAGTGATGCAAAAGATCATCATCACGCGATGACGTCACTATGCGACGTCACAATGACGTCACAGATCGCCATAATTTGTCGCGTTATTATAACATCTCTGTGGCGTCACGTGGCGTAACATGATGACGTCATCACATGGCACCTGTAATTTGGTCAAAGGTGGTCCGATCACGGATGCAATGCAAAACCAGGGGAGCTGCCTCCTATCTTGGAGGCAGTGCGAAACCACGTAAGGTGCCGAAAGCTTTTGAAGGGTGACGGGGCAGCACCAATACATTGACTGAGATGAAAAAGATAGCTTTCGCCTTCGAGTCGTCTTAAGTGAATGCGTAAGGGGCCGTGCGAGCT
>NC_051180.1:79958456-79995956 GCF_013339695.2 Rhipicephalus sanguineus
CCTCAGATATGCATGATATTTACTTTTTGATCGACAACGTTCACAGGTATGAACAGCCATACCAGTTCAAGACGGCTGGCCCTTGGGCAAGTGGTTCAACTTTGGCCGAGTGGCTGAATCGAGGGACGTGCCGACAAACAGAAAGACAGACAGACAGACAGACCAAAATTTCTGCGTTTAAGTTCCCCAAGAAAGACTATCGTCTTTAAAACGCCAGGCCTGCGCTGAAACCGCAGCACAGTCACAGCGAAAGCTGGAAGAGCGGCGTTTCTAGAGCCCGTTAAGCTCTCTTGGGGCTACAATACAAGTACACTAGAAAGGTACCCACTACGCCATAAATCACAATTTTTGTGAAGTTGGGAAGCACCTACTAAGCCATTGTTCGTCATTCTGCGGAGAAGCGAGGCACCAGCTACACGTCTGTAAGGCATTATGTGCACTTTGTTGACGCGACGACTGATGACGAGGAAGAATTATGGCTCACCCCTTCGTAATGGGTTGGAATCTTTAAACGGCCCACCAGTTATGTAATTTGCATTGGATGACGCCCGGTCACTATTTCCCTCTCCCGTCATGCTGTATAACATACGTTGACGTGGGAGAGAGACGGGGGGGGGGCGATGAACTTTACTGAGACCCCGAGGAAATGGATCATGCGCTTATGGGCTTCCTTGGCAACCAATACAAGTGCACTTGCGAGGAACCCACTACACTATAAATCAGTGTAATTTTACTGAAACCCCGAGGAAGTGGATCATGCGCTTATGGGCTTCCTTGGCAACTAATACAAGTGCACTTGTGAGGAACCCACTACGCTATAAATCATTGTAATTTTTGAGAAGTAGGGCAGCAGGCACTGTGCCATTTTTCGTCATTCTACGGAGAGCGTTGGTACCTGCTATACGCATGTAAGGCATTATGCGCACTTTGTTGATGCTGTGCCTGATGATGATGAAGAATTATGGCAGAGTCCTTTGTAATGGGTTGGAAGCATTCAACAACCTACTCGTTGCGCAATTCGCATTGTGTGACGCCTGGTTACAGAATTCGCGTTGTGCGACGCTTGGTGCTTATTTTACTCTTCTACCACGCTATATTGCATATGCTAATGTGGTTCCTTTCCGGCATGAAGCCTGTATAGGACCTTTTTGCAAAGCAGTTTCAAGCACCGGCATGGCTCAGAGGTTGAATACTGGGCTCCCACGCAGAGGGCCCAGGTTCGAACCTCGTTCCATCCTGGAATTTTTTTCTTATTTCGTTTTTTTTTTCTTATTTCGAGCGATACTGGTTACGGACACCGGCGGCGGCGGCGGCGGACAACTACGGCGCCAGAAACGGCCGGTGAAATGATCTCATAACAGCTTTCGCTGTAAAATAATTCTTACACCGTGATTTAACGGCACGGTCGGGATCGCTGGCGCACCCGCTATCTCGACAGCCATCATAGCGGGCAGCTCGTATACCCTTCTACGTGCTGCGCTCTCAACGCGAAGTGACTATGCGGAGAGCATTTCTCCCTGGAGCGGCCGTATTCTCTTACACCAGCGTTTTCTAGTTACGCAAGATCGGATACAAAACAGTTAGCTGCCAGCCTCACTTCGAATAACACTACAATTTGTTGCTATCGCATTCAATGCTTCGCCCTTGCGGTAAAACTGTGACTTTTCTTTAGTTAGAACGGATCGCTAGCACTTTACCCAATTCCATCACTACTGGTGTCTCTGGAAGAGCATGAGAAACACGCGTTCTCGAACCCGTCTGATACGGAAGCACGAGAAAGAGAAATAATAAGAAACGCCAGCCTAACTCAAATCTGATACGTTGCAGAAACCAGACTTCTCTTGGTCAGACGCCGTCCGAGAAGAGATAAAGAAAAAAGAAAAACGCTGATCTTAGATCAAAACTAATGATAACTTCGAAGCTCTGGTAGTACACGACGAACACGGCGCATCCCCCCCCTGACAGACACTTTCCAGACGTCAATAGCGGTAGCGTATAAGTAGAGACAAGAAACGAAAAATATAGAAAGGAAGAACTTGACAATAATGAACACGCGCCTATTTCAGGGGAGAAAACGGTGTTCCACGCGGCACGAGAAGCAATCAAGCTGCACAATGACAGGCTGGCTTCGGGGAGAAGAGTGCTCCCTCTTGGCGCCTCCTGGCGGTGTTCTTCGCTGGAAAACAGACGGCAGATGTTCGAGGGGGGAGGAGCCTGTCAAGAACATCGTTTCGTTCTTGGCACAGCAGTGCACGCGCGCTCAGCGTTTGCTCTTTCACTGCTTTGATCGCGGCGGCGTTAGGCGCACGCCGTGTGGGCTGTCGTGGTTTTCATCTGCTGCAAGAAACGGCTTCGGCGTCGCTGCAAGGCGTCCGCAGTCTAATATAAAGTACTGTAACGACGGAGGGACCCAGCCGGCGTGGTTAAACGGTGACGAATGATACACATCTGGCACAGACTGCGTATCGGCGACTCCGTGTGCTTTATGTGCGTCGGGTTTCAGTGTTTCACTTCTGCAGCAATCGCGGCGTTACCCTAAATAAACGATGTTCTACCGTCGTAGGTTGTCTACGGACGTAAACAATGATTAACCCTGTACAAAATCCTCATTTTTCGGCATAGATTATGTACCATACATGGCTAGAAGGAGTAATAGTTAACGAGACTATATGCATTGGTGCGCAAAGAGACCACTCGTATACAGTATATTTTGGTTAACCGGTGACCTATGCTCCTTACGTACTGCACGGAAGTTGCGTGGGGCTGCTGTAGTGTTTAGACTGAGTGAGTTAAGAAACGTCACGTTTAATTGAATGGTGGCGATTTGGGCTCATTGGTAATCAAACCCACAGGGGTAGCTTAGTACCTAAGTTGTCACGCTGCTAAGCTCGCGATGGCGGTTAGATTCCCCGCCATGGTAGCTTCACTTCGACTGAGGCGAAGTGCAAAGAACATGCATGTGCTTTTAGATTTACGTGCACGTTCAAAAAAGTCCAGGTGGTCAAAATGAGTCCGGAGCCCCCAACTACGGCATACCTCATAATCATGTATCGTGGTTTTGGCAAGAAAAGCCCCAGAAATTATTAATATTATGTTGATAATAAAATTTTGCTTGAAGATTATAGCGCGAAGAATAAATGACAATAACGAGGGCCGACATATCAGTGGGCACGGCGTGGGCACATATCAGTGGGCACGGCGAGACGACAGCGACCATGTTGCTGACCACGAAGTTCTTCTTCGCTGTACAGGTTTCGCTGCTGACAGTGACAGGAATACCGAGCACGGATGACACGTGCGCGCCGCCGGCTGACACCATCTACCTTTCCGTGGCAGATCTGCATGTGCAGACGCCGATACTGACCTTCTGTGTGGACGCTCCGACGCATCGACAGTTGCGCATGTCCGTGACATCAGCGACTGAGGCTATAAAGCATCCACTGCAGCATTTCTTCGACAGTGGGCACGGCGAGACGACAGCGACCATGTTGCTGACCACGAAGTTCTTCTTCGCTGTACAGGTTTCGCTGCTGACAGTGACAGGAATACCGAGCACGGATGACACGTGCGCGCCGCCGGCTGACACCATCTACCTTTCCGTGGCAGATCTGCATGTGCAGACGCCGATACTGACCTTCTGTGTGGACGCTCCGACGCATCGACAGTTGCGCATGTCCGTGACATCAGCGACTGAGGCTATAAAGCATCCACTGCAGCATTTCTTCGACAGTGGGCACGGCGAGACGACAGCGACCATGTTGCTGACCACGAAGTTCTTCTTCGCTGTACAGGTTTCGCTGCTGACAGTGACAGGAATACCGAGCACGGATGACACGTGCGCGCCGCCGGCTGACACCATCTACCTTTCCGTGGCAGATCTGCATGTGCAGACGCCGATACTGACCTTCTGTGTGGACGCTCCGACGCATCGACAGTTGCGCATGTCCGTGACATCAGCGACTGAGGCTATAAAGCATCCACTGCAGCATTTCTTCGACAGTGGGCACGGCGAGACGACAGCGACCATGTTGCTGACCACGAAGTTCTTCTTCGCTGTACAGGTTAGCTACTCTGCTTGCAACATAAAAACTAGTGATGAAGTCATGTTAGTAGTTGTGCCGTGCCCAAGCACCTGTTTAAGTATTGCATATGAGTGCTATTGTGCATGCAAAATGTTACTCTGTGGTGACGTTGAGACAAACCCAGGACCCACGAACGCTGATTTATTACACAGTATTCTTCAGGGCCAAGCAGATATGAAGGCTGAAATACTGCTGTTAAAATCGATGAACGAACAAATGATGGGCGACATGGACTTGCGATTTCGAGCAATCGAAGCCAAACTACAGGAATTTAAAGATAAATCACCGGAAGTTGCAGCTCTTGAATCCACTGCAGCTTCCTTTAAAACTGTACTGTCATGGCAGAGCTCCAAATTAACTGATCTCGAAGACCGAAGCCGTCGGGCAAACCTTATCATTCATGGTGTTCTCGAAAACACAAATGAAAATGACACGTCTCTTCGAACTGCTGTTGTAACCGATATATTCGAGAAAACATTGGGAGTGAAGTGCAAGTCCATAGCCCGCATTCACCGTCTTGGCCGCCAAGGTAGTCGTAGGCCTGTCATAGCCTACTTTCAAGATTATCAGGAGAAACAAGAAGTCTTAAAGAATTCAAATAAATTGAAGGGCTCCAATATTTATGTGCAAAATGATTATAGCCAGTGCACGCTGCGCAAGCGCCGCCTGCTTTGGGAAAGTGCAAAAGCTGAACGCGACAGCAGGAAACGGGTTACTCTCATTCACGACAAAATCAAAATTGATGGCAAACTTTTTGGCTGGGATGAAGCAAAAAATGCGCGTGTAGCACTTCATCCGCAAGCTACAGGTTCTGATTGACCCTCTCGACAATCTGTGACAAAAAATTTGAGATTGCTTAACGTAAACGCGCAAAGCCTGTCTAATAAAGTTGACAAGCTCGAGTACCTTCTACTCACCTACGATCCTCACATTACAATAATCACAGAAACCTGGCTGCACGAAGGTATAAATGATTCAGTACTAATTCCTCCGAGGTATCAAATCTTCAGACGTGACCGGCCAACAAGAGGTGGTGGTGTAGCAATAGTTCTCAAAGATGGTATTAGTGCTCGGCCCCTTCAACAGATTCCTGAGCACGAAAGTTTATTCCTTAAAGTAAGCTGCTGGGGCCATTACTTCACCGTGTGTGCCATCTACAGACCACCCTCTTCAACACACGAATATCTGTCTAAGCTATATGACCACATGTGCGCGTTCAATAATGATCGTCTGATTCTTGCAGGTGATTTTAACTTGCCCAATGTTGACTGGCACGTTCCACGCTCTGTATCTGATGTAACGACGTTAAACCCTCTCGCTGACATTGCCTTGATGTGTGATCTTGTGCAGATTGTTAATGAGTGCACTAGAGAGGCTGGAAACGCCCGTTCTACACTCGACCTAGTCTTTTTAAGTTCAAATGTATGCAAATACACGGTCTCGATTGAAGATGGCATCTCCGATCATAAGGCAGTATTTTTATCCTTTGGTATTGGTGAAAACAAAGTGCACCGGCAAGAGACCAGACATGTCATTAAGGATTACTCGAAGGCCATTTTGGATTATCTGTGGTTCCTATGTGATAATCTTTCTGATGATGTGTCGACCGCCTGGAATGAAATAAAAACTGCGATACATTACTGCACTGATAAGTTTGTGCCAAGTAAACAGGTTAGGAAAAACCGAAATAACCCATGGATTACTAGAGACATCATACATTTGCACCGTAAGCTAAAACGAGCTAGAAAAAAGAAAAAAAATACCCTGCAGACTTATCTCGTTAAAAGCCCAGCTTGCAACTCGGCTAAGCGAAGCAAAGGCAAGATACTTCAACCACTCGCTTCCTAACTTTTTGAAAACTAACCCGGATAGATTCTGGCGGTACTTGAGCGATGCGCACAAAACACCGACCGAGATATCAGTAAACGGCTGTATTGTTAACGATCCAGCCAAAATTGCAAACCAATTCAATCAGTATTTTCACTCTGTGTTCACTCAGGGAGATCATGCTGACACAAACATTAGTTCTCTTTCTACTATATCTGCCGATTTCATAACTGTCGAAGGTGTCCTTTCGCTGTTACTGAATGTTAAGACTAAATCTTCCGGTGGTCCAGACGGCATACCTAACGCATTTCTGCAACGTTACGCCGAACCTATCGCGCACGTCCTCACCCATCTTTTTCGTCTTTCGTTTCATAATTCCATTCTTCCCGATGATTGGCGTACGGCACGTGTTATTCCCGTATTTAAAAAAGGTGATCGCCTAAATGTTGAAAACTACCGGCCAATATCATTAACTTCCGGTCCTTGTAAACTTCTTGAGCACATCATCACGCATTACATAATGTCATTTCTTGAAGAAAACAGTATTTTGACTCCTTTCCAGCATGGTTTTAGAAAAGGCCTCTCAACTACCACTCAACTTGTCACCACAATTCACGACTTCGCAATAGCACTTGATAAGGGCGACCAAATAGACGCCATCTTCTTAGATTTTAGAAAAGCTTTCGACTGTGTCTGCCATGGTAAACTACTCACCAAACTTTCAAACATTGGTCTACCCGTTAATGTAATTAATTGGATCCGCTCCTACCTTAGCAACCGGAAACAGTTTGTCCAGGTCGAGGGCGGCAGCTCTGGGGTTCTGCCTGTAACCTCGGGAGTTCCACAGGGAAGTGTCCTTGGCCCTGTCTTATTTCTCATCTTTATCAATGACATCGTTTCATCAGTTGACACCTCCGCCATAAGCCTAAAGCTTTTTGCAGATGACTGCATTCTTTATAAGCCAATTAAAAGTGAAAGGGACCAAGAGTGCCTGCAGAACAACCTAAATTCTCTCTCCGATTGGTGCCATACCTGGTCGATGGAGTTAAACATTAGTAAATCAGTCTTTATGCGTATCTCAAATAAAATTACCCCTTTTACATCACACTACACCTTAAATAATAATCCGTTGATTGAAGTGAGCAGTTTTAAATACTTGGGAGTCAATATTACCAATCGACTGACGTGGAGTAAACATATTGACGACGCTTGTTCCTCCGCCTCTAGAAAACTAGGGTTTCTTAGACACAAACTAAAAAACGCGCCATCTCACATCAAACTTCTTGCATATAATACATTTATTCGGCCCCGTCTAGAGTACGCATGCGTAGCCTGGGACCCGTATTTTAAAAGGATGTTCATAAACTTGAAATGGTCCAGAGGAGAGCGGTAAGATTCATCTATAATGCCTATCAGAATCTTGATTCACCTTCATCACTTATGGCTACTAACAACATTCCACTTCTGAAACAGCGTAGAGCTATCGCCAGACTCAAGTTTCTTTTCCTGCTTCGTAATCGGCAGTTTAATATCGATCCCAGTAAATACATCTCTCCCTCTTCTTCTAGGAAAACCAGACATGCTCACAATCATGATCTGACGCCATACTTTGCACGTACTAACCTTTTCAAACACTCCTTCTTTCCGAGAACCATTAGCGAATGGAATACACTGCCTTCAAATGTTTTTCCTGAACGCGGCATTCCCGACTTTGAAAAATACATGCATCTTTTTGTGTAATCTACACTGTTGATATTGCAATGATACATTATCTCATCCTATTATTTCAGCTGTGTAGCTTTACTTTTTTGTGCTTGAAACTGTTTCTAGAAGTTTGTTCACTTTTCTTCTAGAGATGTATAACTAAGCATCCTAGTTAGTAAGACTTGTTTTTCAGTAGTATTGTGTATTCTAACTTGCTGTATAATGTGTTCGATTTTTTTCGCTATGCTCTCTTTTTTCGCCCCTCCTGCTTGGTCTACGGACTGCAGTATGTACTAAATAAAAAAATTAAAAAAAATAAATAAAGCGCCAGACAGAGACAAAATTATAGCGCTTGCCTCAGTCAGTGCTTAGCACTGAATACAATGTTCCTTAATGATGACAAATGCTGGATAAATATGGCTGAATGATTGCTAACGTCGGATCGTGTATGCTAGCTGGTGCTATAACAGCAATATCATTGTCATCTTATGTCCAAACAATGATGTGGCATAAAACATAAATCGGTTCTGTCTGAATTCTTTTTTTCCTCTTGTTAGTTTATTTGTTTGTGCCTAACTCTGGCCTCCCTGTACATTCTACATCCCACATTTCATGTACAGCCTCCTTCTACAATCCCTAAAATTGAGAACAAATGGAAAAAAAAAAGCATAGAGCGAATGGGCAAGGATGTGACATTTCCCAGTGCCGTTTCGGGCACTCCTGCCCCTGCGCGAAAGCGTGCTCGGATTTTGAGCTAACGCGTAACGCAAACACGAAAAGTGGAACCGAAATGCCAACTGCCAGTGGCCCTGCCTTTCAGCCAACCGATTTCTCCGACACAGGCAGTTCGCGCTTCGACCGTTTCCCTCCCATCAGCGACGTTTTCTTTACAGCCAAATTCTTCGGCACAAGCGCGTCGTCGTTCGAGCAGCAATGCATTCTCTTTTTTCTTTTTCTGTCGCGAGTCTGGTCCTATTGCATTGCTTGGCCCGTGCTTGTCTTAAGCGTCGCAGTTGTGTTTATAACATTTAGATTGTCACTCTTTCTCTTCCTTTTACTGTGAGAGGCAAAGATTTTTCGTTCAGTCACTGTGTTTGTGTGTGTTCTCAGGGAAAAGGCTGAAATCGGTTTGTCACCGCAGTCTGAAATGTCCAAAACGTCGTCCGAAACTATTCTTCAGAGCTGCGTGTTTTTCTTCTTCCTTCTTTTGTTCATGTAAAAAACTATAACAAAAAATAGATTCCGTTCAGAGATTAGGAATGCCTTTGCTTTCCCGCTTTTTGCAGGAAAATGGTTGGAAAAAGGGGAACCTAACTGAGGAAGAAAGAAAAAGTCGGTCTGACGCGAAGTCACGGGCAATTCAAACGCTACATTGAATATAGGAGTGTTACTTTTTTTTACGATACGAAAGATTCTTGGACAAATGCTTGTTTCAAGCCATTTTATATATATATTTTTTTACAAGTTGAGCGCTCAGAAACAGGTGCATCGCAGCAAGCCCTATTCGTGCGTTTCAGTGTCAGATGGTTACGGGCAACCAATGTTGTGCAGCACCAAATGCAGAATACAGGCAACTATAATATAAGCTAGCAGTACCAGTAGATGGCGTTAAAATCACTGTCACATGAAGGAAGAAGGAGCTAGAACAGATTGTCAGGTGAGAGGAAGGATTCTCTGTCTCAAGCGCTAGAGCGTGGGTAAGGTTGTCTCTGTGTGCGTGCATGCATGGCCGTGCGCATACACGCCTGCAGGAGAGTTCCTGTCCCCTGAGCCGATAGGCAAACTTCACTTGCGCGACTTCGTTCTTCCCCCTCCAACTCCCCCTGTCCCCCACTGCCACCTTTCGCCGACAGCAGTGTACCAAGCGTCTAGCGCAAACCAAAACCGCTGATGTTGAGAAGAAGCGCAAACACGGGACGCCATTCTCGGGCCCATGCATCCCGAGCCAGGTCGTCGTCTTCACGTCGTGCTTTTCCTCCCTCTCTTTTTCTCATCCGATATTTTTCCCAACCCTTTCCTACCATCCCTCGGCACCCCTCTTTCACCTGCCTGCATGGCCAACCGACCTTTCAGCGCCCAGAAAGCGGCGGCCTCGTTGAAAGAGCTCGATTGTACGCTGCGTGCAAACTTTTTTTTTTTGTTCTATTTCTAAGCATGTAAATGCTGAAACGGCTTGTATCGGGCGGCGACAAGCAACGTCATTTTCACGCCATGCTCGTGCTTCCTTCAAAGCACGGGCAATGGTGGGGAGCGAGAGGGGGGGGGGGGGTATGCTTCCTTCCCGAGCCAGAACACAGCACGTAGGCAAAAACATCGCTATACCGTTGTCGTGCCTCCGAAGCGGCGTGTCACCTCGACCCGGGAAGAAATGGGTTCATTGGTCTTGAAAGCGGGAGTCCGCTGTGCTCTCCGCTGTTCGCACGCCTGTCCTGTTCTTGATGCGAGGCGGCCGGAAAGGTGCAGCCGACTCTGTTGTCGCTGGGAGTGAGTGCATTCTGCCGAAACTGCAAAAGTACAGGTTGTTTGAATCAAGACATTGGAAGCGGAGGGGTTGAGAGAACGAGAGGGAGGAGGAGTGTCTGGAACGAGTGATGACGCCCGCTAAGTGCAGAAAAGAGAAAATTCGAGGTTACCGGCCGGATTGGAGGCCCTACCTGAGCGCGCCGGAAGTGCTGATACGGAAGTGCCAAGCAGGTAGGTGCTAAGAACAAACGTTGAGATATGCCAAAAGTTGAATAGTCCAGTTTGAAAACAGCTTGGATAATACTGGGACGTTGTTGTCACCACTGGACTGTATGACGACACCCGTATAACAAGTGCTCCAGTTTTCATTTCTCTATCTCTCTCTCTCTTTACACAGAATCGGGCAGGTGCTGCACATGTCGTTCTACAAAACTGATTGGCTGTCTTTTTTTCTACTTACTTTGGCCATGCGGGGTCAAAATCATGTTGACCACGTCACGTGTTAAATATTATACGCGTGTTATGCCAGATTATTGGTTTTACTGGCTATACCATCGTGTTATTTCAGGGTACTTAATTTCCACGTTCTACCATCGGTTGCATCCAGAAACAAAGCTCTCTCTGTTCCGTGCACCGTTGGGTTGCAGCTTCGCGATTCCAATCCACTCGTTTGGCTTCCAAAGGGCCGACATGTTTCTTCGGGCGCAGCAGCGAAAACCACAGCACGCGCAGCAGCTGTTGCTTCAGCCGAATTACTCCATCCACGTACGCCACTGCTGCTACCGTTTCTCCCGTCACTACTCGTGTAGTCCGCGGCTTTCGTGCGTCGGAACTAAGGCCCAGCGTTGCTCGCAGGCGCTAATCTCCGGCTGCACAAGCAACCCCGCGGTCCTTTGGGCCCAACTGCAGCGGCTCTCCGAGCCGTGTCGGCCTTTATTTCACGCGCAAAGCAGCAGCGGCGGTTTTAAAAACCGGCCCGTAGGGTCCAACGCCTCGGGAAAGAATCGAAAGGGAGGAGACGGAAGCTCAGCACTAGACACGCTAGTGACACCCTCCTCTCCTCTCTCGCTCCCTTCGAGAAAGCAGCTCATTTAAATACTGTTTTCTCGCTCTCGCGCCCGGCTTCCTCGAGAGTGATTTCCCATGCAAATTACCGGATCTGCCTTGTCGATGCGAGCTTGTTTCTGGCTCCTCTTTCTGCTGCTTTCCCACGGGCCCCTGCCTTTTCATTTCGACACTAAACTGGCCTTTGAGGTTGGCCCCGTCTTCCTCTTCTTCCTCCCCCTCTGCTCGCCCTCCTTTCTCATTTTCCTGCTCTTTCATCGCAGCCCCCACAACACTACGCTTTCCTGCCTTTCGTCTTCACGGTCAGCCTTTTTAATGACGACCGTTCGGGCGTACCCTATTTTGCGTTTGCGCGAGCGCAGCCATGGGAGCGATCGATGGTGGATGAAAATAAAATATAAAGAGAGAAGGGGGCGGGGGGTGGAGTGGAGCTTTTGTCGCAATTTGGTTTCCCTCTTACTACCTTTATTGTTTTTCTGATTATTCAGCTTGCTTTTGTCTCTGGTGATAAGTGCATCGACAGTGAACTAGAGAATCTAGAGTTTCTTCTGGAGCTGAAGTTTGTCAAAGATTTTACGAAACCTAAGGAACATTCTTTGATTGGTCGTCGACATCGCTGACCTCGATAAGAAAGGTGCCAAGACGTTCCTGCCAATCAGAGAGGCACTTTTATGAGAAACCACGGCCTAAGTAGGCCACTGCTCCCTCTATTTCTATCGACAGCAGTGCTTAGCTTTCGTAATAGTGCACTGATTTAGCTCGCACATACTGCATCGTGTCGGCATCGAAGTTACTCTTTTCGCTTCCTTTTGTAGATCTATCTTTACTTTTCTCTTCGCCAAGTTTATCTTTACTTCTTTCTTTTCTTATCATTCTAGTTTTTGACTCCTAACTTCCTTCGCACATCACCAGATTCTCGCTTCGACGTAACATTTTCTTTGCCCACTCGTAAGAGGGAGAGAGAGAGAGAGAGAGACAGTTTCGTGAAAAGGAGACTGAGGGGTCGGCCTGAGCTATAGTACGCTCTGGCCTGCTCGTTAAGCGCCCATATTCTCAGCCGGCTCTGGCTCACACGTGCCCGAAATGAACCAACGCAGCGCCTGTTGTACAAAGTGGCCTGAACGCGCGTGTGTGTACGCAAGTACATAGTCCAGGCGCGCGAGTGTCGGCTCCGCTCTTCGATCTCCTGTTCAAGCTGGACCACGTCTGCTTTGCAGCGAACGGCTTCTGTTTGTCCACCAGCCGCTCCGATTCTGCTTTTTTTTTTTTTTTGAACCGCCGTTGATTTTGAAGAATAACGAGCAAAGGCTTCATAACCTATAGCTACCCCCTCTGAACCTACAGCCCACCTTCCACTTCATTTTTTGGGGCTGTACTTCATTGCTGTCCTCATTCTTGCCCTCGTGAAGACCGCTACCGTGTTAGCTCAGGGACGACGTTCCCACTTGAAGCGTTAGTGGAAGATATAAAAAACGGAGTCATCATTGTGAAAAAGAAAGATAGAAAGAGAAAAATTAAGCGAATGAAAGATCAGCAAGCGCGGGAGAGGACTTCTTTAGGGCCCAGGTCGAGGGTTGTGAGGCGAGGCGAGGTGGCTGGGTCAACGCTTTTATTATTCACGGTATAAATTTCGCTTATTGCCCTCGTCTCTTTGCACGGCTCCCTTAAATTCTTCATCGCCTTCTTCTTCGTCTCCTGAGCCCAAGAAATTCAAGTCGCGCAGAAACGGTCGCTGTTGACTTTCGCTCTCCGGGTGGAGATATTTGGAAACGCCCCGCGGAAGTTTTACTAAAATCCGGTCACGCCCGCGGCAGGGACCTTTCTAAATACGACTGGCCCGTTGGCTGCTCATTTAGTGGACAAAAAACACGAACGCGTGGAACGGAATACTTGAGTCGTGAAGACTGCGCAAACGAAACAAAGCTCGCGTACGTGATAAGGAAGGAATAGAGAGTTTTAGTGCTGGGGACCCCAAGCCACCTGCGTACGCACGCTCTTGCGTTCCTTTGTACTCCCAGCCGCATCCACGGAGAATACAAAAGAGCGCAAGGACCCGCGCGCCTCCAAGCCCGCGGGAACCCAGCAATAAAACTCTCTAATGTCGCGGCATACGAAAAGAGCACAAAGGTAGCGGGAATGAGTCGGAGTTGACGAGGGAGCGGCAGCAACGAGCCTTGAGACGAAGCACTACGCTGCCTGATAGGAAAATTCAGATCTTAACTTGTTACAATGCAGCAATTCCCTGCGCTTAATTCTATTCCTTTTTATTGCGATAGCAATTACATGGACACTCGAGGCGTCTTTTTTCCGTCGCCTTCATTTTCCGTTTGAAGTACAAATCGATAACATCGCCCCTCGCGTCGTATGTGCTACGGGTGAGAGAAAGCTTGCGTATGTTACAGACGGACCCGGCTCAAGCAGAGATGAAACGTGCCGGCCGGCTCCGTCGGCCAAAGGAGCGCGAAGGGATGCCAGTGGCATGAGCGCGGGGGGGGGGGGGGGGTTCGTTGCTCAGGCAGCAAACGTGAACATTGATAAAAAAGTAACAGTTTCACCACAAGGGCGAAGCAATGAACGCGATAGCAACAAATTGTAGTGTTACACGAAGTGAGGCTGGCAGCTAACTGTTTGTATCCGATCTCGCGTAACTACGAAACGTTGGTGTAAGAGAATACGGCCGCTCCAGGGAGAAATTCTCTCCGCATAGTCACTTCGCGTTGAGAGCGCAGCACGTAGAAGGGTATACGAGCAGCCCGCTGTGAAGGCTTTCTAGATAGCGCGCGCGGGCAGCGATCGCAAACGCGCCCTTAGATTCAAAGTTCAGTGTGGCTGCTCGCGCGACAACCCCACCGCCGCCCCCCCCCCACCTCGCGTCTTTTTTTATGGTCATAAAGACCGGTGGGGCGTTTCCTGTCTGCTTCGACGGCAGGCCTCCCGAGCGGGGTGATGTTATCGCATGCACCCTCGGAGCGACGGAAATGGGCCGGCTCGTTTGATCTCTGCTTCGTCCGGAATCGTCGCCCCCGCTCGCGCGATTTTACCCGCGGTGGGACATACAATGCATGGGCGGATCTTATCAATTTGGACTTCATACCGGGAGGGCATGACGGCGACGGTAACGGCAAAAACCCGTCGAGACTGTCCATATAATTGCTATTGCAATAAAAGACGCGGTCGCGAGTGCCGTTTCGACAGAGATCAGTAGACGGTTCTTAAACTTGTACGCACTGTGCTCTCACCGACTTCGCGTTGAGCCGACAGGCCGCAGGAAAACCGCTTCACTCACTGGAGCGCCCGTATTCCCTCACGCCAGCATTTTGTATAATTACGTGAGATCGGATCTTAATGGAGTTAGCTGTTAGCCTTACTTCATTTAAGCCAATCTTACCCCAGTGATAAAGCCGTAATAACATATTGTCACGGTGTCGGGACTTCGACGAAGACAACAGCTGGCGTGGTCAAGATTAAATTCTTTATTTGGCCGAACTTGTGGCCGGGAAACTGAAAGTCAAACTACAGCAATACACTGATAGCGGCGAACAGAGCGTCGACCGAGCAACATACCCACTACGCCACAAATCATAATTTTTGTGAAGTTGGGAAGCACCCACTACGGCATTATCGTCATTCTGCGGAGAAGCCAGGTACCATCTGTAAGGCATGTGCAGTTTCTTGATGCGACGGCTGATGACGATGAAGAATTATGACTGAGCCTTTTGTAATGGATTGGAAGCTTTGAAGGACCCACTAGTTACGCAATTCGCATTTTGTGATGCCCGGTCGTTATTTCACTCTCCCACTACGCTTTATAACATACGCTAACGTTAGAAAGAGATGGAGAGAGGGAATTACCTTTATTGATACCCTGACGAAATGTATCATGGGAGCCTTATGGACTTCCTTGGCAACCAACAGAAGTGCACTTGCGAGGAACCCTCTACGCTATAAACCATCATAATTTTTGTGAAGTAGCGAAGCAGCCACCATGCAATTTTTCGTCATTCTGCGCCGAGCCGTGGTACCTGCTAAACGCCTGTAAGGTATTATGTGCACTTAGTTCATGCTGTGGTTGATGACGATGAAGAATTATGGCAGAGCCCTCTGTAATGAGTTGGAAGCATTCAACAGCCCACTCCTTGCGCAATTCGCATTGTGTGACGCCTGGTTACAGAATTTGCGTTGCGTGACACTTGGTTGTTATTTTACTCTTCTACCAGGCTACATTACATATGTTAATGTGGTTCCTTCCCGTCATGAAGCCCGTATAGGATCTTTTTGCAAAGCAGTTCGAACTTCGTTCCATCCTGGAAATTTTTTCTTATTTCTTTTTTTTTCTTATTTTGAGCGATAGTGGTTACGGACACCGGTGGCGGCGGCGGACTATGATCTCAAAGCAGCTTTCGCTGTAAAAATACGAGATAACGCCGTTGTAGCAAAGCTCTAAATGTCGACGAAATGCGGCAAGAGATGCGATGGCAACACCACGTTGCTCATCTGCGCAAGTAAAGAAACCTAATGGCCGCATTACTACAACGTGTAACACTCGTTCGTTGAAGTAATGCGCAAGAAGTAGTGTTAATTGAATTTCATAGCATACATTCCTATAACTTCCAACAGAACTAGAACTGCTAGCTGTTACAGAGAGAGCACATGTGCGGCTATAACGAGAACGTGGTTTCGACTTGCTCAATACAACAATACTGAGGCTCAACTCGCAAAGCTTATCATTCGAAGGTGTTTTTACCATTTGCTGGCCGCCTTCGCTAATATTACGGCCGACGTCACAGATGGCCTTGGCGAATACTTCTATACCCCAAGAACTCTATCGTGAATACGGGGCACAGGGTCTTAATTCAAAAAGCGTTTCTTTTATAAGTGCTTCTTGAAATTGGTCAGTTGCTATCCTTATAGTAACACGTGCAACGTCGGTATAGGCTGTTGTTCAGTTACTTTCCCAGTTTAAAAGCTTTCTTTGACTTTTAACTTGTAAATACAAGAACAGAATTAACGTCAACTGCGCGTACACCAAAACGTATATGCGCACACACGCAGACACGCGCGCACAAACAATGCGATTTTCTACCTACCGTGAGGCGAAGGTAAAAAGCATCAAGTACTATTATCATCTCTTTGTATTTCAATACTTTTCCTCTCTTCTTTTCGCGCGAGCTCCTGAGGCGCACGGCTCTCCACTCGATTTCACGAGGCTCGAGACACTCTAAGCCCGCAACCACTGCCCGCGGGATTTCCGCGTGCATTCGTCTTTATTATCCGGCGGCCAAAGCAGAGCTCCCCGAGAGCACAGCACAAACAGAGCCACGCATGAAAAGAAAGACATCGTATAGGCACGCGCCCAGCACGACCTTTTCCGAGAACACCGAAAGTCGAGGGAGGAGAGAAGACACTCGTTTCGTCCATAAGAGTTGGACTGTGTTTTGTCTTTTCTGCGTCTTTGTTAGGCGAGGATGGATGGAGGTAAGGTGGTGTTTTATGGGGCCCTGCCATCAATTCTTGTCTCCGTCTTCTTCACCTCTTTCACTTGTTTCCTACCGATGCTGTTAATGTTGCTCAGTGTCCTTTTTAAAACGAAAGTCCTTGATGCCTCCTCAAACTGCGAAAAATGACCGTCGGCGGCGTCGGCGTCAACGCGAGCGATGCAAATAATCATGTTATGACGTCACCGTATGACACCTTGTTACGTCACATGTCGGCAGAATTTGACGCCATCACGTGACATCGTCTCTTTGTCAAAGGTGGCCTGATCATGGAGGCACTGGAAAACCACGTTGGGCGTAGCAAAGCTTTCGGAGGACAGCATCAACTACGATTTACTGAGGAGAAAAAGAAGAAGATTACTTTCGCCTTCCAGTCGTCTTATACAAATACACAAGGAACCGTGGGACTTCTTTCTCGTCTTTTTCTTGTTTTATTTTTTTGCGGCTGAAGCATCCGTTGTCGGCTTCACGTTTCGAGAAAACCTAGTCTCACTCCTCACGGCTTAATATGCGAAGTCGAATGGAATAGTAAGTCGCATTCAACAACTAGTTTCTTCTCACGCATATCTAAAGAAATGTATGCTGCGAAACTCGAGGACGCGGGTTCGATACCCGGACGCGATGGCCGCATATCGGTTGGGGACGAACTTCCAGAGCACAAGCGTACATGGATTTAGGTGCATGTTAAGGAGTAAAAAATTATTGCGGAGTCCTCCTCTACGGCGTACCTCGTAATCCCCGTGTGGCTTTTGGCACGTAAAACCCCAGAATTCAATTTTAAGATACTTATGTGAAGTTTGCTGGTTTCGCAGTCAAGTTAACGAGCGACTCTGGCTTTCATTGCTGCAGTGTGAACGTTTCGCACGTACAGGTGCCCCAAACGTAAAACGGAGCAAGCGAGCTGTGGCCAAACGAGGCGAAACTACGTGCAAGCGCGCTCTACCAGAGAAGTGGTTCTTTATTTGTAAATGGATATGATGGTACTATCGCCTGGCACATTTCCGTTTATAAATAAAGAACGTCTTCTCTGATAGAGCGTGCTTGCATGCAGTTTTGCGTAGTTTAGCAACAGCTCGCGTGCTCCGTTTTACTTTTGGGGCACCTGTACGCCTGTGTATGCACTAGGTTCCGAAATTATATTTCCCAAGCCCTTATTTCATTAACTCCGAGGTAGTAGAGCAGTTTGCTTGTACAACCCCCGTGGGTTATCAAAATCAAATTAACTTTAGGGCTATTTGCAAGCCATCTTCGGCTGTGCCCCAAAGCGACTAGCTTTTTTCTTTCTTTCTTTATGTTCCAAACAAAATAGCAGGCCTAATATTAAATCAGGTAAATACAATTGTAGGTGGGAATGCGGGCATCCGCCTAATAAAATCACCGGGTTTGCCGAAAGTTAGATTGCACAATCAATCGACGTGATGAACCGATGATGTCGTTTAACAGCCGTGCAAGTACTGGCGGACAATAATAGAATAACTGATTCCTTGCTGTTTTAGTGATAGTTCAGATGCCCGAAATATTTTCTCTGCTAACTGTTAAATACGAAAACTGCCGAGGCTTCTTGGTGCACCTACGTGACCACTTGTTCGTGATGGCGCAAGTAACGGGTGTAATAGGGCAGTAGTTAGGACAGGTTGACGTAGCAGGACAGGAGATAGGATAGGTAGCTTGTCCTGCCTGTTTGATGCGTCGTTTTTGTCATGCTGAAGACCAAGGCGCATCCCCAGCTGCGCCTTTTGTTTTGGTGACGAAATCTTCAAGTTAAGTTTACGTTTTGGTTGAAAGAAGGGCTGCCTTCAAATAGGTCTTAGCCTGCTTCGGCATAAATTCTTGAAGCGTTCATGCATTCTTCGTTTTTGTCATAAAATTTACATACTACAGAATGATGCCTGAAAGTATTAACTGTCCGGATGACTTTCTGTTAGAAATATCGGTAAAATAAATGTTCAGGTGCCAACAGATGTTTATAACGACAAAATAAACACATGTAAACATTTTGGGCGCACTGACGAGAAAAACAACACATAATTCACAATTACACAGCAGATACGAAATTCGCTTTCAGCAACTGGACATCTTTAACTAATGAGTAATCATAATAACTTAGTAAACATACTAAACATACAAAATCTATTGTACACATGCAATACCGGACAACGCTAACTAGTGACGAGGAAAAGTGCTTATATTATAATGTACACTAATAACGAATAGGAATGAGGTAGAGCTGCAGAATTCTTTTGTTCAATTAGCCGACTTAATTTGGTAGTGAAGCTTTCCTAATCACGTCATGCAAAGCATTTCTGCGGTGATAATTTATAGTTTGTTGTCCAGCAATTCCAGTCGTTTCTAGGCCATCTCCCAACGTACTTCCAGAAATATGCATCGTTCCAAACTTTTCTCAACGAACACCGCCATCACCACATTCAATACATAGACATGGCTTCCGACCCAGACTCATCGACGCTGCTGTTTTATAGCCTAAAAGCGAGCCTTTTTGGCACGGCCACCGTAACCACTGCGCAAGCCTTCGAGCTAATCTAGCTTTAGCGCCGCCGAAATAGAGTTTTGCGCCATTATTGTGAAATAGCCTCGAACGATAGCACACGATAGCGCCTTTCGGTAATGACGCGAAGTCTCCAAAACGAAAGAAAAACAATGGTGTCAATATAAACGACCCCGTGTAACCGCAGGTCTAAACAGTGAACAATATGAGGCGCCCGAAGGGTGCGGAAAAGAGAAATAGATGGAATGAAAAGGGAGTGAGTTCACAGAGCTCTCAATGTTCTTCAGAGACTTCTAACACCGCTTCTGCTTCGACAGGAGCGGCTAGCCAACGACGGTATCCCCTACAAGACGCTCCTAATGAACCGCCCCGCTACTGTGTGCCGAGGAATGGGCAGAGCATGCGCAATGTTTGTGGCCGCCGTCAGTCTATGTAGGCAGCCGGAGGAGTCGATTAGGATCCGGCCGAGAGCGGTGGCCAACCTAATTGACACAAAGCCGGGCACGACCAGCTGTGGGCGCCACCAATCAAACGTGAGGGTCGCGTCCTCAGACAGCGCGGCCTGCATGGGATGGCCGTCAGAGGCGATTCGAACATGAGGAGGGATGCCTGCCGCTTGTGTTTGTTTATTTGGCGTACGCCTTTCTGGTGAGAAGAACGCAATTCCGGAAGGAATGTTTTCTTCTGACGTTGAAAAGAAAAGAAGGCAGGTACATGCGGAATAACTCCAGTCACAAGAGGCAAGAACTGTCCGACATTCGCCGCATCGTTTCTTGTAGGACGTGGCAATGAAGAAAAAAAAGCGCAGTCCGTGCTGTCACCAGGACTAAGTTTAGATCATTATTTCCTGTGCTTCTACACGCACTGCATTTTCTGAAAAAAAAAAACAGACGTGTGATATGCTTGACATATATCGAAATTAACTGCACTAGCTCGTCAAGCGAACACCCATTTTAATCTGTGCTCTGTTTTTTACTAATATGTACAACAGCCAATAACTAGCCAACGACCTGCGTCACAGGACTAGCATGCAATATATATTCATGTAAGCAGGCTTCAAAGAAACAAGAAAGACATTCTTGTCTACGCATACTAGAAAATAATAAAAAATAAAAAGTATGTATTTCTCAGTTTGTCAGTAAAGTCACTTTGTACACATTTAATAAAATTCGCATATGTTGACTGACCAAACGATGAGCGGTGTTCGTGGGAGATGCTATTAGTGCGACTATGTACACAATGTATGTGAACGCATGGAAAGGAAACTGCGGTACAGTCACAAGTTGCTGACGGTAGTGGCCGAGTGCTAACAAAAAAACATTCAGTCAATAACATCTAAAACTTGTTTCTAACAAGCGCAGCGTCACCAGTTCTGTCCAACGGCCGCTTAAAGACTGTTCGGTTGTAACGACGTTTGTACACTGTCCTCCACGGCGTCGTGTCCGTGGGCGTTTGCACTGACGTCATAGAAGCGTTTGGTGGGTTCCACAGTGCGCGCTTGCGAGACTTCAGTCTCCCGCTCGCGGAATCTGATTTATCGCCCGTGAGGCACTCCCTGACTACGTTTTGACGGTACTTGCCATCCGGACAGTTGAACGCGTCGGTGAACTCGTTCATGCTTCGCATCAGAGCGTCCAGGTACGCGAGCTCGGGCACTTTCTGCTTTCCGCGCACAATGGGCACGTAGTAGCGTTCTCGCAGCTGCGTGCACAACGTCCGAAAGGCGGACACGAAAAACACTTGGTCGGGACTCTTGTCCTCAAGACCGGGCAGCGTGGTCTCGTCTCGAGGGTCCGCGTAGGCGTGGTAAGCCGTGTACGACAGCCGCAGCGCGAGCAAGTCGCTCACGAGACCTCCGCACTTCATGACGGCTTCGTCGGCCGAACCGGTGCGGCTGCTCTTGCCGATGGCGGTGAGCACGCAGTCGGCGCTCTTCTTGAATTCAATGTGCTCGGCCTCGCCCATCCAGCCGGCGTCGACAGCGTGGAAGAACTCGTTCACCAGGTCCTTGGCGACCAGCATCCCGAGGCCACCGAAGTTCATAGACCACGTGCTCTCACTCACGTAGTACGGCGGGTTCATGACCCCAGAGGGGACCACGAAATGGTTGCTTCGGATGTCGTACAGCAGACTCTCGCGGGGCGGCCCGGACTTCTGGTGAAGTTCTACGAGTCTCGACGGGAATATGAAGTTGGACATTTTGCCGAAAACCTCGGTGGTGGTGGCTGAACTTTTCAGCTGGTTCGTGTGACTCGCCCCCATGGCCTTGGCGACGGCTTCCACGTAAGGGCCGCTAGATGGAACCGTCTCGTAGTACGCGTTAAGTGTGGTGTCGTTCATCAGCCAGGCAGGGTATCCCACTGTCATGCTAGACTTGGACAATATTGCGAATACTTTTTCCTTCGATTCGCCTTGCACCCACTTGAACTCAGTGAGCATGTGTCGCAGGCCCTCTTGCAATGTTGCCATCATCCCAACAGCCCTGTAATCTGCGGCCTCGTAGCCCATCAGCTCGGCATACACTCGACCGATGGCCAGCGGCATTGCCTCAGCTGCGTCCACGAGGCATCGCATCCAGTCCTCCATAGGCGGCTGGCCCAACACCGGTCTCTTGGAACGTCTTGTAACTATTTCTGTACTTAAAAGTCGTGTGGCGCGCAAATTTCTGCATGAAGCGCCAGCCAAGGTAGTTCATGGCTCGAGTTTTGGTCGTGCCGTCTCGAAAGAGCAGGCCCAACTTCTTGAAGTAAGATACGGAACGCACAAGTATCATGGTATCTGCGGTTATTTCGTAAGTGACACCAGTCATGATTGTCTTCAACACCTTGACCCAATTTATACCGCTGTCTTTGTCGGTGTATTGACCTATTTCGCTGACCTTAATCTTTTTCAGTCGCTTCCTGCGGCACTGAACGTCGCACCGATGAGCCAAGTTCACCTCGAAGGCAAAAATATTGCTCACCATTTTTTCAGAAGGTCCGTGCTCAAAGTCCTCAACGATGCTTGAAATGTAGACCTTGTAGGCCTTAATAACTTCCTTCTGTGTGGTTCTGTACGTCAGTAGCATGTCCGTCGGCAGGACAAACGTGGAGCATTCAAGTGCTATCAACTTTCTGGCGTGTAATTGGGGATCATCGGGGTCCGGAATCATGCGTACTGATACGAAGACCCCAGATCCGGTATCGCGAATGTACTCTGCCATGAGCTCTTCCGGCTTACCACTGAAACGACCCTCGTACGGCCAGTCACTCAAAGCGTACTTCTGCCGCAGTTTGTTCAACGGGCCCACTCCGTTTCGGTCTCTTTCGCGGAAGTCTTCGCAACCCTTGAAGAGCATGGCCAGCTTGCCCAGAGCGTATCCCGACTGGGCGTACGGGTAATAGCTCTCCACAAGTCGCCGCATTTCGGAGTACATGTCATCGGTGACGTGCTTATCTGCACCGAGTACGACCTTCCGGTACTTCTCACTAGGCTCGTGAATCCAACGTTCACAAACGTACTGGAACATGCTGTCGCATGGCTCCACGTTGTGATTTATAGCGTAGAATAATGTCGTTCCACCTATTCCACACCGAATGGTGCGGCAGACATGTCCTAGCCCTTTCTTGGTGGTGGTGGGAGTGACGATGACAGGTGGAACAACGGGGCCGACATAGAAGTACACGAAGAGGTCCAAGTAAGACATGACGAGAAATATTATCAGGACCAGTATGTTACCAAACAGCAACAACAAGGGGATCGTCCTTATTCGCACCATCGCAATGTAGTAGGCCTCATCTCCCTTAGGCTTGACGAATGCCAGCTTGACTTGAACGTCTGGTCCCCGTTTGCGTTTTCGGTGGTGGTGGACCTAAGGGCGGTTGTGATTCTTCCTTCGTCTTTTCTTCTTCCACCAGCGACTTTTCCTCGCTTTCGTCCTTCGGCGTTGTTTCGCCACCTTCAGTTTGTTTTTTCTCTGTTTCTTCTTCATCTTCCTCCTTCTCTTTCGTTTTTTCGTACTCTTCTTCGGCTTTTTCTTCGGTTTCTTCGTTCCGCGTTTTCTCGCCAGCTTCTTCTTCTAGAGGGTGGCTCTCGGACTCGGGCGCCGCTTCGCTCTTCGAATGCTGCTGCTCACTACTCGGCGGCTTCGCACTCACCGACGAGCCAGTCTTGGCCTTTGATTGCTCGGCCGCGCTGGTAGTGTGCTTGGTTAACTCCTCACCTTCAGCTGCGACGGGAGCCTCCTCCGGTTCCACGTCTTCTTTTGCCCCAGTCTCTAAATCTGAAGTCTTAGCCACGATGGTGCTCCCGGCTGCCTCACTCTTGGCTACCACTGTGCCTTCTGTCGGCATATCCACTGGGGCGCCTTGTTCACGTTCGGGTGAACTACTACTGTCTGCCATTTCGACTTCCAGAATTGGCAGATCTCCTGCTCTTGAGCCTGATTTGGATTTCTCCGAATGGTCGGTGGACTTCTGAGCCGCTTCTTCTGGCGCAGCAACTGCGTTTTCTTTGTCCCCGAGGGGTCCGAGCTGTTGAGGCTGCTTCCTGTGGAGATGCGTCTTGCTTTTCAACAACGCCCTTCTTGTCGATGCTGGACTCGGAAGTCCACGACCGGAACCCTAGTTTCACCGGCGCCTTCTTTCGGTGCTCCAGATTCCACTATCTCCTCCGGCGTCCTCTCGGCAACACTTCCTGCACTGGACCCTTGTGGAGGATATTCTATAGAGAGCACAGGAAAGTCATCCTCATCTGAATTCTGGTTACTTTCTTTAGCTTGGGAATATTGATCTTCGGGACCCAAGTTAACTGCTTCCAGTTTGTCGACATCCCCTTTTGAAGATACTTCTTTTGGGGCATAAGGCTCAGGAGGAGGCGCCGCTGATGTCCTTTTCTCTTCCAACTTGTCACCTGCTTGCCGAGGTTTGGCTAATTTGGAAGCGCCGCCATCATCGGGAATATCATGGACAGGCCACTCGTCCATTACTGCAAGCGGACGGGGTTCCACTGGCTCAGCAATGGAGCCCGTCGTGACTTTTGGTGCGGCACTCGCCTCCCTTTTTTCGTCGATTGCAGTTTCAGATACCGGTTTTGGAAGCGTTTGTTCGGTCTCCTTAGCTTGTAAAGGTTTCGGAGGCGATGCGACCTCGACATCTTTCAGTGAAGGCTGTTTGACCGGAGTGATTTCTTTTGCCACAACATCTACATCTTTCAGTGAAGGCTTTTTGACCGGCGCGATTTCTTTTTCCACGACATCGACATCTTTCAGCGAAGGCTTTTTGACCGATGCGATTTTTTCTTCCAGGACATCGACATCTTTCAGTGAAGGCTGTTTGACCGGAGTGATTTCTTTTGCCACAGCATCGGCATCTTTCAGTGAAGGCTTTTTGACCGGTGCCATTTCTTTTTCCACGACATCGACATCTTTCAGCGAAGGCTGTTTGACCGGAGTGATTTCTTTTGCCACAACATCGGCATCCTTCAGCGAAGGCTGTTTGAGCGGTACGATTTTTTCGTCCACGACATCGACATCTTTCAGCGAAGGCTGTTTGACCGGTGCAATTTCCTTTTCCACAACTTCTTTCGGTGCCGAAATCTTGCGATCCTTAGGTACGGGAGCAGCGGAGGGCTTGACGGGCCGCACGTGACCGATGTCTGGCAGCAAGCTGCTTCTGAGCGTCGCTCTCCTCCAAGATGGGAAAAGATGATGCTAACGATTTCGTATCAGAAACTCCACCGGGGGATGGGAGAACTTTCCCAGCGTGCAGGTAGCCCTTGTAGTACTCTTGCCCACAAGTCGACATATCTGGCGACAAAGTGTGCGGGGTCCGTTTGTCCGAAGTGAGAGACGAATGGGACATGTAGTACCTAAACGTAGGTGTACGAGGTGCAGGATGAGAACTCACTAGGAAGCACCCGCTTTCCACTTCGATCCTTTGAACTTCGGCTCGAAGGTGCTTCTCGCTTTCCTGCAGGCTTCTCTAACCTTCGCTAACACATCCCTTGTCGTGATGCTTGTCGAATCGGGCGCCGCGTCTCTTGTGGTGACACTCGACGGCTCGGGCGTCTGCAATTCGCTGTACGTGCTTCTCCGTCGTGCTTGCATACCTCGTTGAAGGTGGCTGCACAGGAGCAGGCTGCTCATATTGTTCCCTGGGTGAAACATCCTGCTTCGGTCTTTCCAGAACCTGTCCCTCAACAAGGTTACCCACGGCTGCAGTTCGTTTCACGCCAAGACTTTCTCGCCGCGGGCCCTTCTTAGCGCTCTTTTGTGCCTGTGGTAGGTCCTTCAGCATCTGACCTATTCCGGGCTTTAGTGCCCTAGAATTCAGCTCGATCATCAAAGATTTTTCGGTTTTTTCAACAGCTACAACAGTTCTTAACTCTCGCACCGCAACGACTGCTGACTGAGAGGTGCTTTCAACTGGCCTAGCTGCGTCTCTTTTCGTGGCGGCACTGCTTGCTTCATGGGGTTCGGGAAATTCCTCTCGAATACCGTCCTCTTCATCGTCGCTCCGGTTAGCCGATGTCTCGAGACCTTCCCTGCCAAACACTTTTTCCCAGTGCACTAAGAGGCCCTTGTTTGGAATAGTTGGGTCCGCACTTTCTCTACCCGATACGCTTCCGTCCCCTTCTCCGGACAATTCGCTAGTGGGCCGTCTATCTTGACGTCGTCGTAAGGGCATTAAGCTGCCAGTTAGCTTGGAGGACCGCTCGGCTGGTACCGGTGGTCCGCACACCTTACTGGAGCCGGTAATGTCACCTGATGGCGCTACAGTGTCGGTTGTTCCCGATGGCATGCTGCTTGTGCCCGTCTGAGTCGTAGGATGACTCAGCGTAGTCGTACAAGGAGCGGTGGCCGACGCATCGTCCATCGTCCTGGCGCTTTTCAGCATGTCTACTTCGCTGTACTGTACAATGAACGAGGCCAGAGAAGTGGAGTCGGGTGGCGGCTCCGTTTCCTTGTCCGCTTCGTCCGACCGTCTCATAAGAGGCGTCCAATCTGGGGCGGCACTGTCAGCTACCTTTCTACTGAGTACGAAAGGCACGCTTTCCCTGGGTTTCCAGCGTTGCTTATGCTGCCTCTGCTGAGGCGATCCGAACAGTAGGTTTCCTTGGGAAATTGACTTTTGGATTTTTATGAGAAGCGGCAGATCGCCTTCTCTCATCCGGTCGACCCTCTTCGCGGGCACGTGCGCGGCTTGGTCACGCTCGCTGCGGCGCTTACCTTGAAACAATGCCATCTGCGGACTCGTCGGCGTGTCGGCTGGGACGGAGGCCCTCTTGTCGCGTTGCCGAGGCGTGAACTCGGGCACGCGCCGCCTGAGCGTAGTTGGGGCGTCGGACAGATCGTCGCTCAGCGTGAAGGGCACATCTTGGAGCTCACTCGACGGTCCATGCACTGCCATCGATGCTCCGGGAGACGTATCCCGATAGAGCATCGACGTCGTCGTGGTCGTGGTCGTCTGTATAGAACTTGCGATCGTTGCCGCTCTCGAAGAAGGACTCTCGTCCGGCGTGGTTATGTCGCCGGTCGTGCTGACCGCGGACAGGTACTCCTGAGAGCTGTGCGCCGCTTCGCTGAGCCTTCCACTGGCGGCACGCCGTCGCCGCTGCACTGGCAACGGCGAACCGACTCGGGGTCTTCCTTCGGCGGGGCCTCCGTCTTGAACTGCTGGTCAGGAACTGGCTGCATGATCCACGAGTGGCCGCAGTGGCGATGGTGGCGGCGGCACTGCCCACCGGCTCCGAGTCAGTCGACTCGTCGTCCGAAATGGGCCGCCGCATCTCGGCCGCGCTACGTGGGGTGTGGACGATTCATGTGCGTCAAGCGTTGGCGGCTCTTTCTCAAAAAGTTTACGTGCTTCATGGCTGGTAACAAACGCCGATACCGCGCTCTTCGTCTTCTTCTTCTTTGACATTAGTGAGAGTCCGTTAGCACGAAGGATGACACTGGCCGAGCCGTCGCAGTAAGCAACCAAAAGTGAATATGATGGAGAAAGCTATTTCAGCGGTGCGTAACGACGCGCAGATACTCCCAAACGTTCACACGCAGCTTCCACTGACATGCACATCGCTTGAAAAATTAATTTCGATTACCCGAATTATGTTCTTCTTCCTCTCACCGTGTGTTAACGTTGTGTCATATTATGCTGAATGCAACAAGCTGTTCCTACTCCAGTGAATGAACGCAACATTTATGTACTCCACCAGAACAAAAATTTAGCAGATTCCCCATAATCGATTTCATGCGAAGCAGACGGTGAGTAGCAGCACATGACGGCCTGCCAGGCGCGTCGACTACACTGGCGTGTTGTCCGATGCAACGTGGGCACTCACATTGAGGCGATGTAAATTTTTATCGCAACGAAGTGCACGTTACTGTGCGACGATGTTCACATCATAACTAGCGATCATTGGCGTATTCGAGTAACGCTTGACAAAACTAGTCGATGTTTATTACATTGTTATAAATGCGGATAGCCAACACTGCAACCACAATTCTTGTTACCCAAAATGATGCTTGTATAGCGCCTTTTTTCTTAAGCCGTCTGCATATATGGCGTGACTGTGTGGTATATAGAATACTTGACAGCCATTTAGAATGCCTGGGTTCGATTCCGGCTCGAGCCGTAACTTTTCTGTGCTTCCAACGGGATATCTCGTACATCCACAACGCCGCCGATGACGGCACCCGATTTTCTGCTTAATGCTACCGCGTTATGATTTACAAAGTCTATTCTCGCTAGCTCTCAACGCCCCGCCACGGTGGTCTAGTGGTTATGGCGCTCGACTGCTGGCCCGAAGGTCGCAGGATCGAATCCCGGCCGTGGCGGCTGCATTTTCGATGGAGGCGAAAACGTTTGAGGCCCGTGTACTTAGATTTAGGTGCAGGTTAAAGAACCTCAGGTGGTCGAAATTTCCGGAGCCTTCCACTACGGCGTCTCTCAGAATAATCATATCATGGTTTTGGGACGTTAAAACCCCAGATATATATATATTCTCGCTAGCTCTTGGTTGTGAATCACCAGTGGGGCATACCCGTACACCACGGTCCCTGCTGTGCGGGTATGTGCCACGCGAGACTGGTTGAAACGCGAGACATGGCGTACGAGACAAGTAAGTCATGTTATTCACGCCATGACCTGTCAATCGTGTTCGTCACACACACACACACACACACATGTCCTCCTACGCCAATATTGACACACAAGTTAATGAGACCACCATGAAAGCGCCTAGACGTAGGCGGCTAGGATAGATAGATAGATAGATAGATAGATAGATAGATAGATAGATAGATAGATAGATAGATAGGACCGGTCAAAATGTCTTTGGTTCGCTCAGAAATTCTTCGCATTTAAAAGTGTCGAACACATTGGACTAATTAATCACTCTTTTATTCGCTCGTTTCTTCCTTTTTTTCCCCAATCACATAGTCTTTGTTTTGTTTTGTTTTTTGTTGTTGTTGTTTCGCCTGGTAATTGGAACTTGTGTTTAAAAATAATCAGGAACGACGTCTTCTTACGTTTCACACCTTCGAAGCCCATACAGCGAAACACATGCCATCGCACACATAAGTAAATGTCAGGGATTCCAAACGCGGTATTCAAACTTAGTCGAGCTTAAGCGAAATATCCCTAGGCGACAAAACAAAACGAAACATATCCAGACGAGCTGGAAACTTCATCGTAACGTGCGTGGCAATATTATCGGTGGGAATTACTAGTTGTTCCGCCCTGCATGCGCACACTCTTCTATTCGACGTAGTTTACTTATTTATTGCTTATTTAAGCTGCGTTCCAAAGAACGAAGGTAAACACAGCAGCTCATATACATGCTCGTAATAAGGCAATAACAACAAGGTGACGAGGTGCATATTCTGTACGGCGATGAGCCGTTGCTTTCAAGAACTCACGCAATAATGATGATGGATGATCCATGTCTCATCTGCCACGGAAAGCAAGAAGGCGCTAGAGCCTCATAGACCAGATGTGCTTCTGGTTATATTTTTTATTTTCTTATTATTTTATTCGTCCTAATTTTCTTGTCTTTGTGTATTTCTTGAATACTGCTATCATGATGATGGGATAGCCGGCTCTAACGTCGCCTACCTTCCCATATCTTCCTTTTTTCATATATAAATAAATAAATAAAGGTTGTGCATGTTTAAGGGAACCAAAACAAAACAATGGAACATGTTTCCACTGCCATGTACTTTTATCTCGGAGGCTAGATTTTGAATATATGGGTACAACACCAGCGAAAAGCACGAAAGACAAGGAGACAAAAAGGACGGGACAAGCTCGGCACTACGCATGCAGTGCTCTTTCTTTATTTTACAGCGAAAGCTGTTATGAGATCACAACAAGGGCCGTTTTTGGTGCCGTAGTTGTCCGCCGCCGGTGTCCGTAACCACTATCGCTCGAAATAAAAAAAACGAAATAGGAAAAAATTTCCAGGATGGAACGAGGTTCGAACCTGGGCCCTCTTGGTGGTAGCCCAGTATTCTACCTCAGGGCCATGCCGGTGCTTGAAACTGCTTCGCAAAAAGACCCTATACAGGCGTGATGTCGGGAAAGAACCACATTAACATATTGTCACGTGCGAAAAGGAGGTCCCCGGGCAAGAAATACCACGCTGGCAGAAAGACTGACGCAGGTCTAACAATATGGCCGCGCCAAAACCAACAAAGACTGAGCGAGAGCGCGCGCTGTCCCAAACGACTTCTTCGTTTGCTTTTGCTCGATGCGGGCTCGTGCTCGCCGCAGTTCATCATCCAGGTGGCATTATTCCCCCACTGAAAAAAAAAAAAGCATCGCCCCGATGCTCGTGCAAGCGGACATGCATAAGCAGAAAAGACCAAACGGGCACAGTGTGGGCACTTCGTAAAAAAAATGAGAAGGCCGAGGCACAGTCGCACTAACGCGTGAAGTACGGCTTGAGTCGTAGAACGTGAACAATCTCTGGGTAGTGCTTTCGACGTTGGGGTGACATGGTTCCATCTGGGACAACCTCATAATTCACATCACTCATGCGACGCACCACTTTGTACGGTCCAAAGTAGCGACTCAGGAGCTTTTCGGACAACCCTTGGCGGCGAACCGGAGTCCATACCCAAACTTGATCTCCTGGGTGGTATGCGACGTGTCGATGGCGAAGATTATAGCGGCGGGCATCTGCAGTTTGCTGTTGCGTGATGTGGAGTCGTGCCAACTGGCGAGCTTCTTCGGCGTATTGAGTAAGCTGCTCAGCTTCAGGTGTAAGCGAAGCGTCGTAGTCGTGTGGCAGCATAGCGTCCAGCATGGTTTGTACCTCACGCCCGTAGACGAGACGGAACGGCGTGAATCGTGTTGTTTCCTGGATGGCAGTGTTGTACGCAAATGTTACGTACGGCAGGACCTGATCCCACGTCTTGTGCTGAACGTCCACATACATGGATAACATGTCGGCGATGGTTTTGTTCAGTCGTTCCGTCAAGCCGTTAGTCTGCGGATGATACGCCGTCGTCTTGCGGTGGTTCGTGTAGCTGAGTTTGAAAACGTCATCAATAAGCTGGGCCGTGAAAGCTGTTCCTCTATCAGTGATCACGCACGACGGGGCGCCATGCCGAAGAACGATCTCGTCGATGAAAAACTGGGCAACATCGGAAGCCGTAGCTCGTTGTAGGGCCCTTGTCTCGGCGTATCTCGTTAGGTAATCTGTCGCCACGACGATCCACTTGTTACCGGCAGATGACAGCGGAAATGGCCCCAGTAAATCCATTCCTATTCGATCGAACGGCGCCCTAGGTAGTGTGATGGGTTGCAGCAGGCCTGCAGGCTTCAGTGGCGGAGATTTGCGGCGTTGGCACTCACGGCAGCTTTTTACGTAGCGCTTCACGTATGCAGCAAGTTTGGGCCAGTAGTACGCCTGTTTAACTCTGGCGAGGGTTCGTGAAGAACCTAAGTGGCCGGATGTGGGCTCGTCATGGCAGGCAAGAAGAATGTCGTCTCGCATGTCAGAAGGGACGACTAACAGGTAGGCTTTCTCGTTGCCGTGCAGGTTTTTCTTGTACAAGACACCACTGCGCAAACAGAATGACACGAGATTGCGAGAAAGGTGTCGTGGTACGGGAGTGTTGCGTCCTTCTAGATTGTCGATGATTGCGCGAATCTCGGCGTCTTCGTGTTGTCGTGCGATCAAGTCAGTTGCAGTCAGAACTCCGAGGAAGCCGCTGTCGTCCTCAGTGTTAGGATCACAAACTTCAGTAGGTGCACGGGACAATGAATCAGCATCTTCGTGCTTGCGGCCTGATTTATAGACGATTGTAAGGTCAAACTCTTGCAAACGAAGGCTCCATCGTGCCAACCGCCCAGACGGGTCTCGTAAATTGGCTAACCAGCACAATGAATGATGGTCGGTCACCACCTTGAAGTGACGACCGTACAGGTAAGGCCTGAATTTCATGGTTGCCCATACTACTGCGAGGCACTCCTTCTCTGAGGTAGAATAGTTCGTCTCGGCGCGAGAGAGGGTACGGCTGGCGTAAGCTATTACTCGCTCAGTGCCTTCTTGGTGTTGGACAAGAACGGCGCCAAGACCTATATTGCTCGCGTCGGTATGAACTTCTGTGGCAGCATCCTCGTCGAAGTGAGCAAGGACTGGTGGTGCCTGCAAACGCTCCCGTAGATTGATGAAAGCCGTGTCCTGTTCTTCATTCCAGGTGAATGGTACATCTTCACGTGTGAGGCGAGTCAGAGGTTCGGCAATCTTAGAAAAATTTGCGATGAAGCGGCGATAGTAGGCGCAGAGGCCGAGGAAGCGACGTAGTGCTTTCTTGTCACGGGGAACAGGAAAAGAGGCAACGGCGGTGGTCTTGTCGGGGTCAGGGCGAACGCCGTCTGCGCTCACAACATGGCCCAGAAATTTGAGTTCTTTGTAACCGAAGTGGCATTTTTCTGGCTTCAGCGTGAGGTTTGCAGAGCGGAGCGCTTCCAGAACAGCCTGCAGACGCATCAGGTGTTGTTCAAAGGTGACCGAAAAGACGACGACATCATCAAGATAAACAAGGCAAGTGTGCCACTTTAGACCGGTGAGAACAGTGTCCATCATTCTTTGGAATGTCGCTGGCGCGGAACACAGGCCGAAGGGGAGCACCTTGAATTCATACAGGCCATCCGGTGTAACAAAAGCAGTTTTTTCGCGGTCACGTTCGTCAACCTCAATCTGCCAGTATCCGCTTTTCAGGTCTATGGAAGAAAAATACTTGGCCCGTCGCAGTCTGTCCAATGAATCATCGATGCGCGGCAAAGGATACACGTCTTATTTAGTCACGCAATTTAGCTTCCTGTAGTCAACGCAAAACGCAATGTTCCGTCTTTTTTCTTTACTAGAACGACTGGCGATGACCACGGACTATTGGATGGCTGTATAACATCATCTTGGAGCATCTCTTTGACTTGCTCATTTATCGCGTCACGCTCTTTGGCCGAAACTCGGTAGGGCTGTTGTTTAATGGGCTAGGCATCGGTGTGCGTAATAATCCTGTGCTTCGTAATGGGCGTTTGACGCACCTTCGATGACGAAGCGAAGCACCCTTGAAATTTAAGCAGCAATTCATGCAGCGCCGTTCGTTCTTGCTCCGAGAGGCTCGAATTGATGTCCACCCTTCCGAGCGCTGAAGAGGCGTCTGTCGATGTCGATTGGAGCCCACTTTGCATTGATGTAGCCGTAAAACATTCAGCGACGTCTTCTATGGGGTAGGCGAAAGCGATGGCAGTGCGAGGAAAAAGGTGCCGCTGCTCATTACTAAAATTCGTCACAAGCAGTGTCGCACGGCTGTCGCGATGCGTGACGAGGCTGCGGGCAGCGCAGATACCTATGCTAAACAAAAGTGCCAAGTTGCCTTCGGCGACTGCCTCACCGTTACGTAGTTCGTCACACACGACATCAACCAGGACGCTTGAACGCGGGGGCAACGTGATGCTGTCGGCAGAAACGCGAAACGTGCTGATATGACGGTCATCGGGTTTCTCTGCTGCTCTTTCTGTCGAGAATGTGACGGTGCGCTCTCGAAGGTCAATAATTGCACCGTATTCCCGTAGAAAGTCGACGCCTAAGATGAGGTCTCGGGAGCATTCAGGAAGTATAAGGCAACTGCAGAGGAAAGTACGTCCACGAATGCCGACTCTGGTCGTGCACATCCCGAGAGGGGTGACTACGTGTCCGCCGGCTGTACGGATTTGTCGTCCGTACCACGGCGTCGCAACTTTCTTCAGATGCATCGCAAGTTTTCTGCTCATGATGGAATAGTCAGCCCCGGTGTCTACTAAAGCACTAGCGTCGTGGCGGCCGTCGAGCACGACAGGTATGTCTAAGGAGAGTCGGCTTTCGAGTTCAGGTGCTGTCGCCGTCGAATTGCTGCTGGTCCGTACTTGCGTCGATGGGAGGCCTTGCTCACGTCGATTGTCAGCGGCCTCGCCCCCGAAGGTCGCTGCCTTTAGTTTTCCCGTCTAGGGCTTGGCGAACGCGCTGGCGCCGCCACTGGGTAGTTCCGGAAATCTGGAGAAGATCGTCTTGGAGACGGTGATCGCGACTGCCGCCGCAACGGCAGTGGCATGCGCTGCTGGGACAGGTATTCCTCGATCGCTCTCGGTCTTTCACCAAATCTTGGCCTTGGCGAGTCGACGGCGAAACCCCGAAGTCCAAGGCGGCGATATGGGCTTTCGCGGTATACATGTCCGGCTTCACCACAGTGATAGCACAGCGGCCGCCTGTCCGGTGTGCGCCATACGTCCGATTTCCTAGGGAGCGGCTGCCGATTCTCGAAATGCTGGATCGGTTGCACTGACGGAAGTGTATCGTGCGGCGTAGGGTGTACAAAGCGCGGTGGGGTAGGAATGTACCGGCTCACAGCCTCGGCGTACGACGGACGTCGGGACTCCGTCCGGGTCGAGGTAACATCGGGCGAGGTAACATCGCTGGAAAGCGGGACTTGCAGAGCCTGATGTACTTCGCTCCTTATGAGGCTGGAGATGGATCCTGCAGCAGGAGGTTGAGGCGGGCAGTGAATCCTTTGTAGCTCGTCGCGTACCACTGATCTGATAAGGTCGCAGAGAGCTTCGATATTGATGTTACTGCCGGCAGCTCCAATCTGGCCCATCGGTGAAGCGACATTGATCTGGCGGTCGTACACAGCTGACCGCTGCTGCAGCATCTTTTCCGTGGTCGTGGCTTCGGTTAAAAACTCCGCCACAGTCTTCGGGGGACTTCGGACGAGGCCAGCGAAGAGCTGCTCCTTAACTCCTCGCATTAAGTGACGCAGCTTCTTATCTTCTGCCATAGCCGGGTCAGCACGACGGAAGAGGCGCGTCATGTCCTCGCTTTCGTTCGGCATTTGAATGCGCGACTGAATGGCCCGCTCCGCTCGTTCACGGCGATCGGGATTAGCGTAACTTGCCAGCAGCTGACGGCAAAACACACTCCACGTCGGGAAGGGTTCACGGTTCTCGTACCAGGTACGAGCGCCATCCTCGAGGCTGAAGTACACGTTCCTCAGCTTGTTGGCGTCGGTCCACCCGTTGAAATCAGCGACGCGTTCAAAGTGAGCCAACCAGTCCTCGACGTCCTCTAAGATGGAGCCATGGAACACCCTCGGTACTCGTGGCTTCTGCAGCGTGTAGTTAGCAGTTGAAGTGCCTTCCATACCGTTTTCGGGTGGTGCAGTTGACGTCATCTCGGGTAGAGGTTCACGTTCGGGGGGCAATCCTCGGATTCTTCGGCTGGCCCGGTGGACAGGTGTTGTCACTGCAGGTACAGGGCTACCAGGAGGCGTTAGGACCATTGGCTGGGATTACCCCGCACCTCCACCAGTTGTCACGTGTGTTGTGTCGTGCATATCAATTAAGGCACATCAAAGGAAACATTCGTTCCTCGTTCTTTATTTCCTCTTCGTCGTCTTCGCTGAGGCGGCCGCCGAGCACGTGCCATCTCCTGGCGCCGTAGTCGGCAGTGACGCCTTATACGACATATCCCCTTTTGCGAAAAAAAAAAGAAAAAAAAAGTTGCTACCTAATATAGTCCTTGAACTTCTGCGGTGTCTTCTTCTTACGAGTGCTCCTTCTAATACGCGCTTGAGATCCCGACATATTGGGTGAAACTTGCGCACTGTCTGCTCCGAGTGGTTCAGGAGAGTCCGCATTTTCATGATTATCCTCTCTTGACGTGCCAGGATGCGATAGATCACCCATAACTGTACCAGACGATTGAGTGGATGCCGGTGACCAGTTCATAACAGCAGATGTGCCTGATCTCATTTTGCTGACAGCCGCAGTGTGAACAGCAGCTAACTTGGACGCGTTCCACACTCGTCCATCTTCCAACAAGTACGAGGCTGGTCCACGCTTTTCAACGATCTTCTTGGGCGCGGAGAACTGTGAAGATAGCTTCCCAGGAATGGCAGATAATTTAACCCGCACGTAATCACCAACGGCGAAGTTTGGTTCCTTGGCTCCGCGTTTTTCATCTGTATAGCTCTTCGACCTGGTTTGCTTGTTTTTCACGCGCTCTCGCAACTGCTCAATCGCCCTTGACGGGTCCGTGCTGAAGCATTTGTCGGGCATGCCCACTATGTCGAGCCTTGTTCGAGGTTGGCGTCCATGAAGAAGTACAGCGGGCGCAACACCAGTTGTCGCGTGAGGCGTACATCGATATATTTGCAGGTAATCAAGCATGGCTATTTTTATATCACGGCGTTCAAACAGAGCCAGTTGTATGTATGACTTCAATACCCTGTTGAATCGTTCCACCAAGCCGTTAGCTTGCGGGTGGTACACAGAAGAGTTGTAATGCTTGATTCCACGTTCTGCGAGAAATTCTTCAAAATTTGCTGATGAAAACTGTGGCCCATGATCGGATACGAGACCACGTGGGTATCCTTCGCGTGCAAAAAGTTCAAGTAAGAATTTCTTCACTGTAGGTGTGGTCGCGTCTCTTACGAAAGCCACTTCAGGCCACTTGCTGTAATAGTCAATGATTGTAATGGCAAAACGGCAGTCGGCTGAAGCTTGCGTGAAAGGTCCTACGATGTCGATTGCAACTTTTTCCCAAGCTTTGTCAGGAAGAGGAACGGGTTGCATTGGCGCTGCAGAGGTACGTGCAGACTTGTCACAGGACTGGCAAATCACACATGTGCGCACAAGCTCTTCAATGTGACTGTCCATGCACGGCCACCAATAGGACTCTCTCAGGCGAGCTTTGGTGCGACTAATGCCTGGATGTGACTCATGGGCCAGATCCATAAAACGGCGTGTCATAGACGCTGGCACGACAATCCTTTCACCCCGGCACAAGATATCATTTACAACTGAGAGTTCAGCTCGCACATGAAAGTAAGCCAGCAGCTCTTTCGACAAGGATTTTTTGTCAGGCCAAGAAGTAATCGTGAAGTGCTTGGCTTGAGAGAGAGCGGGGTCGTTGGCACTGGCTTCTTGAAGCTCTTGCATGGTAACGACTGGAGACAGGAAGCATATGAATTCTTCTTCGGGTGCATCGCGGAGTACACTCTGTACGGGCAGCCGGGAAAGAGCGTCAGCCACGACATTTTCGCTACCCTTTCTGTATTCCACGGTGTAGTTGTAGCACAGCAACCGTGAGGACCAGCGCGCAATCCTTAATGGACGGTGACCGGTACCTTTCGTTGAAAGAAGCGTAACCAATGCCGCATGGTCAGTCCGTAAGATGAAAGGTCTCCCCCACAGGTAAACGTGCCAATGTTCGCAAGCCCAGACGCAGGCAAGAGCCTCGCGTTCGCCAACTGAGTACTGCCGTTCATGTGGCTGCAGGGTACGCGAGGCGAACGCGACAGTTTGCAGTGAGGTTCCGTTATCTTGCTGAAGTACCGCACCTAATCCATATCCTGAGGCATCAGTCGTGACGTACACCGGTAAGTGAGGATCGAAAAGATGAAGAACCTCGCAAGATGTTAGAAGAGCTTTCAGTCGCTCCAAACTGCCTTGTGCTGCCGCAGTCCAAACGAAAGGTGCATTTCCTCGAAGCAAGGCCCGCATTGGCTCCACAACGTCAGAAAAATGGGGGATGAACTTGGAGTAGAAACCTGCAAGTCCCAGCATCGAACGAAGTTCGTTGATGTTTTTAGGTGAGGGTGCCTTGGTTATCGCCTCAATGGATGACATAAGTGGGAATAACCCCTCTAGCGCTGACAACATGACCAAGAAAAGTCAGCTCTGCGACGTCAAAAACACACTTGTGGTTCAACCTGAGGCCCGCATCAGAGAGCCGTTTCAAAACAGCGCGCAAATTGCCCAGATGATCCTCGCGGGAGCGTCCATACACGATGATGTCGTCAATGTAAAATAAGACGCATTTGCACCCTTTT